>NW_024737421.1:0-53866 GCF_018991925.1 Homarus americanus
ATACATTGGACATAAATGACTTATTACATACATTGGTGGTTTAGCAAAAGCCTTCATTAGAGAAAGGTGAAGGAACATACAGTGAACATACCGATTAATGTTTACACATAAGAACATAGGAACATAAGAATGGAGGAAACTGCAGCGGGCCTATTGGCCCATACTGGGCAGTCCCGTTTACACCCAACCCCTATTGCTCATATGAGCATCCAACCTATGTTTGAAGCTATTCAGCTTATTCGAGTTAATGATGATATTTGGTAACTTGTTCCATTCATCTACTACTCTGTTTCCAAACCAGTGTTTACTTATTTCACGCCTAAATCTAAATTTGTCTAATTTAAAACCATTGTTACTAGTTCGCTCCTGGTTGGATAGTTTGAGTACCTTTATAATGTCCCCTTTGTTTAGCCCTGCCTTCCACTTATTACCTCTATCAGGTCGCCCCTCGCTCTACGTCTCTCAAGGGAGTGCAAATTAAGATGCTTTAACCTGTCTCTATACTAAAGGTTCCTAATGCCCGGGATTAGTCTTGTCATTCTCCTCTGAATTCTTTCCAAGGATTCTATATCCATTCTGTAATACGGTGAGCAGAACTGAACTGCGTAATCCAGGTGTGGTCTCACAAGCCCAAGATACAGTTTTAGGATGACCTCGCTAGTCTTGTAACTAACAGTCCTTTGTATGAACCCAAGTACTTTATTAGCCTTGTTACGAGCAAAAACACATTGTTTACTTGGCTTAAGGTTCCTACTTATCATTACTCCTAAATCTCTCTCGCAGTCGGATTTCTCTATGGCATCGTTGTTCATCTGGTATCTGGTTTCCCTGTTTACATCTCCTATTCTGAGTACTTTACGTTTGTCAACGTTGAATTTCATCTGCCATTTTTCAGACCATTCGAAAAATTTGTTTAGATCTTCCTGTAGTTTTACAGAGTCCTCGTCAGATTTGATAACGTCAGCAGGAACTCCACTTTTGAAGTTGCTCCAATGGGACTTAGTGCCGTTAATGCTCACTCGCTGTTTCCTATCCTGAAACCACGCCCTAATCCATTTAAGGATGTCACCTTTGATGCCATGAGCTTCTACTTTTCTAATTAGTCTTTCGTGGGGGGACTCTGTCGAAGGCTTTACTAAAGTCGAGATATGCCACATCATAATTGTGCCCCTCGTCCACCGATTCGAAAACTGATGAAAAGAATGTTAATAGATTAGTTAGGCAAGAACGTCCGCTAGTGAAGCCATGCTGGGAATCATTGATCAATCTGTGCTTCTCCAGGTGATTTCGAATAGAGTTTGAAATGATTGCTTCCAGTAATTTGCCTACTATTGATGTTAGACTGATTGGGCGATAGTTAGAGGATAGTGATCTATCCCCCTTCTTGAAAATCGGTATTACATTCGCTATCCTCCAGGATTCTGGTACTACACCTGTTTTTAAGGACATGTTAAACAACTTTGCTAAGGGCATACTAAGCTCTTCCTTACATTCCTTTAATACTCTGGCAAATATCTCATTGGGACCAGGTGACTTATTAGGCTTTAATTTGTCTATTTGCTTTCTAACATCGTTACTAGTCACTACTATCTCACTTAATTTGTTTTCTTCACTATCTCTGAATAGAGTCGGTGCCTCGGGTATCATGTTAAATTTTCGGTGGTGAAAACTGTTGAAAAATATGTATTCAAATTATTGCTCATTTCTCCGTCGTTATCAGTGAGCTCGCCGGAGTCTGACCGTATTGGTCCAATCTTTTCTCGTGTTTTAGTTTGATACATTTGGTAGAATCCTTTGAGGTTTGTCTTCACCTCCCTTGCTATCCTTACCTCATTATTCCTCTTTGCTTTCCTTATCTCGGTTTTAACCCTACTCGCCAGTACCCTATAATAGTCCCGGAGGTCCAATGGCCAATGATGTTCTTTAAATAATTATTTTTCCATTTAGGGTCATTGTTGTCTGATCTGAGTTTTTTGTATGGTATGTTCTGCCTTTGTGCATTAAGTAACTCACTATTTAAATTGTCGTGGATCTCGGCAAACTCAGATCTAGTTATCAGGTCGGTGTCATCTGTCAGGTTCACGGCCAAGCGCGACACCCCCTCTCTCAGCTGCCTCTTTAAACTGTCAAAGTTTGCCCTTCTGAAATCTGGTACCTTAGTGGAATTTTCCTTACGTCTGCCCTGAAAATCTAACTGGAATCGAATTTCTTTGTGATCACTGTTTGCAAGTTCGTTCCCTACCTCGACATTGCTAATGAGGTTTTCTCTGTTCGACAGAACTAAATCCAGTATATTATTACCCCTTGTGGGTTTGGTTATATGTTGACTTAGGAAACAGTCCTGGATCGTCTCGAGAAAATCCTCTGATTCTGAGTTGCCCATATGGTCAGTCCAATCTATTTGGCCAAGGTTAAAGTCGCCTACTATACAGACTTTGTTGTGTATGGAAGCCCTGCGCATTTCATCCCAGATAAGTCGCTCATTGATGCTATCAAGATTGGGGGGTCTATATATTACTCCTGTGATTAATTTTTCCCGACCGTCGCTTAATTCTATCCAAATTGTTTCTGTGTTCCTCTCAGTTTTTATTTCCTTATTTATTTCACACTTCAGATTATCCCTAACATAGATTGCTACTCCGCCTCCTTTCATGGTCTGCCTATCGGTATGGAACAGTTTGTAACCCGCAATTTGGTATTCGACTGGTAACTCACGTGTGTCTAGGTTGATCCATGTTTCAGTGAATGCAATTATATCGATATTTCGGTACATACCAAGGCCCTAATATCATCCATTTTGTTTCTCATGCTTCTACTGTTTGCGTAGTCTACATTTAAGTTAGTCGTGTTCTGAGTCCTCCCCTTACTGCGTTTAGTTTTAAACTCCCTGTCTAATTTAGTTTTGTCATTATTTCTAACACTATTTCCCTGTAATCTTTCCCCTTGTTTACCCGCTCCCACTGCAGTCTCCTCCACCCCCGTGCCCATATGTTCTCTTAGCATTTTAAAGACTTCGATATCTTTTGAACTGCTCCCTCTAGAGCCCCAGCCAGGTTGCTACTGCATCCCTAGACAGGTGCACCCCATCCCTAGTATAGGTCCCTTCTGCCATAGAAGTTGTCCCAGTTTTCAATGAATGGGACTGATATTGACTTGCAATATCTGTCAAGACGGTCGTTGACACCAACTGCCCTTGACAACCATTCACTGCCAACTCTCCTTCTAGGCAGGACACAGCATATGATAGGGATCCTTCCCTTAGTCCTAATACGATCTATGGCTGCCTTGAACTTATCAAGAAGCTCCTCTCTCCTACACCGTTCAATATCATTGCCTCCTGCACTGAGGCAGATAATGGGTTTGTTCCCATTACCAGACAAGATATTGTCCATCCTGTCAATTATATCCCCCACCCCAGCTCCTGGCAAACACACCCTCATCCTATTTTTGTTTTTACCACAAAAGGCCCTGTCCACGTACCTTACCTGTGAGTCACCAACAATTAAAGTTTTTATACCTTTCTTGTCATCCCTGTCCCTGACTGTAATAACGTCCAATTCGTCTATCAAGGGACTGAACTGGTTGGTACACTTAGCTGTTGTCGTCGTTGTTGTCGTATCCTTGGTGTGCTTCTTCACCACCAGCTTTGTCTTCCCACTACTCACAACTTTCCACTCGCTTGAGTTTTCGTCAGACACTGGCTTTACTCGTCCAGCCTCTCCTTTGAACTTCGCCAGCTCTTTCCTTAATTTCAGGTTCTCCAACGTGACCCTCTCAATTTCTAACTTGGCCCTCGCCAATTCTTCAATGGACCACTCCAGTTTGGTCAACAAACTCTCATATATATATATATATATATATATATATATATATATATATATATATATATATATATATATATATATATATATATATATATATATATATATATAACGTAAATCTGCAATAGCAATCAAAGATATTGTTATATGTGTTACATTTACTACAACAAGTAGAGGGATAGGTACATTGTTTCCTGCTTCTCCCCACAATACTTCTATAACGGCCTCGTTAGTAGCGGCGCTAAACAAAGTAGAAGTGTTGTCAGTGCCGGTGAGGGTTGATAGTACAAGATTGGCTGGTGATATTGATACGGGTGCATGCACTAATGTTTTGGCCTTGACATCCTATCAGGAGTTACAACGTAAATTCCCTCACCGTGACTTCAAATGTAGGCCTAGTAACGCTGAGCTCGAAGGAGTATCAGGTACTCAGTTGAGCATTAACGGAATGGTGTGACGTTACCACTCAGATTCTCAAGACGTGGTTCTCCCTTCTAAGCAGACTTTTATGTAGTTCAGCAGTTTAATTTGCCAGCTGACGGGTTTCTTTGTCTCTCAACCCTTAGAATGAACATGATAGATGTTCATCCACGTAATAATACTATTACGTTTAAAGGTGTTTCCTACAACACTATGCTTCATTCTGAACCTATGCTCACTGTGTCAGAGCTACCTCATGACCTCACACCCACACTTTCCCAGCAGCAATAGTTGGAAGATCGTACCTACAGTTTTGAAGAGTACTCTCCATTACCAGAATGAGGAATTCACCAAAGAAGTGAACATTAGTTTCTGCAAATGATTCGTTCATTGCCCAGGGTGTGACAGGACGTGACTGCAGTTGTTGTGACTACTCATCAATCAACATCCTGTCAACAAAATTCTTTCGTATGACGTGAATAACCCCCAGTTACCAGCACCCCAGCACCCCACCCTAGTGATGATGACACATCCGGTCTGAGAGATGGTCTCAGCATTCTGAGGTATGGTATGGTGGATGACCTAGTGTAACCAGGAGCAGCGGTTTGCTGTACTCAGGATTTTCGTGAACATTGACCCAGTCACCGGACCTTGGAGTCAGCTGTGTCTACTGTGAGCGACACACACAAGTCTACAGGATTGTGGCTACAATTTCACATTATCAAGAAATTCTAGAAAGGGTACTTCAATCAAGCCTACAAGATATAGGTAGTATCTCGGCATACATAAAGTATAAACACACATTTACATGTTCAAGACATGCCTTCACATTGATAGGACATCAATAGGGTAATTGTCATTGTTGTAAGTGCCTCCTTTTTTAACATATACTGAAGTGAAATAATTCCCGGTATTTATTAGAAATAGAAAATGTGAACATTTTCTTTTGATCCCAGGGAGGATAAGAATGTTCATAATTTTCAAACTACATATTTTAATGATGTCAATGACACATCTTCTTAAAATAAAAATATGTTAGTTCTACTAAAGTATCACAGACTGTAAATTTTCAGCCATGCCGTGTAGTACCCTTCACAACTCAGTACCATTGCTCTCCTCAAAAATGAATGTTTCGTTGAAATAGTCTTAAGCACCACACACTCATTCATTTAGCGTGGTAATAGATGCAAAAGTTATACATTGCTAAGAAGGTGCGTTCTTAAACACGAAGTAGGCGAATATTATTTCTGCTATGTTGCTTTTGATATTGGCAGTGATGTTTGTGTTTTAAATCAAGTTTCTTTTCTTTTTTAAGTCAGTGTCATCCAAGATGAAAATTGTTCATAGCATTTTAACCCAAAAGGCACTAAAGTATAGGACCCCTGTAGTAAATAAAACCCCTACAGTAGTAGAATCCCCAGCTTTGTGTCTACACCTTTATTTATAACATGGATAGGGTTGTCAGGATGTACTGTACTCAGTGAGCTTATTTAGGTCTCACGGAGCTTGGCCTGTGGTGACCGAGCGATGTAAAGGCCCCTGTCTCATCTACAGAAGTATTATATAAATGGGTTACTTACATCTGATTTATATTCAGGTTCATCCTCTGTAACTTTCCACTGGCTATGAGGTGACATGTTCAATGCACGTGATAAGGTGTGCCCAAGAGAAGCTGCATCATACTATGCTGAGTAAAGTCATAAGTAGCCGGCTCTCTGGCCACCTAAACCGAGCAGTAGTTTGATATCCTTGACTAGAGGAAGACGTTATTTGAGAGCCGCAGTGGATGGCTCCGTCTTCCCTGGAGGGGGAACGACGTACCCATACCGTTCTCCCTCGATGGGTCACTACTCAGCAGTCACTCACATCAACTAATATCAAACGAACGTTGATCCACGTTTATATTGCATAAACGCCGTCCGTTCTCATTCACTCATAAATAGTGGAACTTACGGTTGATATACAACTCAGGAATTATAAACATAATACTTTTATAATAAAACAAGAAACTTCAATTGGGTTTCGTTACCAAAAGCCCAATTATATTATATGTGTACCAACCTGGTTTACTGGGGAATTAACCAACGTAACACCACCACCACCACATCCGTCACACCACCACCGACACCTCCCTAGCACCACCACCAACACCTCCCTCACACCACCACCGACACCTCCCTCACACCACCACCGACACCTCCCTCACGCCACCACCGACACCTCCCTCACACCACCACCAACACCTCCATCACAGCCCTCCTTCCATGTCCACACACCCAACACCTCCCTCACCTCCACCAACACCATCACCTCCCCTCCTGTACCTGTTACCTCCCTCCCACCAACACACCCACACCTCCTGCTCCACCACTACTACTTCCTCCCTCACACCACCGCCAACACCTCCCTTACACCACCAAGCCACTCCTCCCTCACACCACCACCAACACATCCCTCACACCATCACCAACGCCTCCCTCATACCACCAACGACACCTCCCTGAAACCCCCACCTACACCTCCCTCACACCAACACCAACACCTCCCTCACACCAACACTCAAACATCTCTCACACCACCACCAACACCTCCATCACACCACCATCAACATATCCCTCATACGACCACCAACATCTCCTTCACACCAACACCCACACCTCCCTCACACCAACACCCACACCTCCCTTCAAAACAATAACTACACCTCCCACACACCAACAGCCACACCTCCCTCACACCATCCCACAAACCCTTTCACACCAACACCCGCACCTCTCTACACCACCACACCAACAACTCACACCACCACGACACTCTCCCTAGCACCACCACCAACACCTCCCTCACATCACCACCAACACCTACCTCACACCAAAACCCAACCCTCCCTCCACATCAACACCCACACATCCCTCACACCACCACCAACACCTCCTTCACATCACCACCACACCTCCTTCACATCACCACCAACACCTCCTCACATCACACACACTCCCTCGACCACCACCAACACCTACTTCACACCACCACCGACACCTCCCTCACACAACCATTAACACCTCCTTCACACCAACACCCACACCTCCCTCACACCAAGCCCTACACCTCCCTCACACCACCATCAACACCTCCTTCACACCACCACCAACACCACCCTCATACTACAAACAACACCTCCCTCACACCAACACCTCCCTCACACCAACACCAATACCTCCCTCATGTTACTACATTCTCTGAATGTGTGGCCCTCTGCTGAACATTCAGAACAGAACTTCTTATTCTTATCAATAAACTGATAGATGATTGCATTTGTAGCAGTTCCAACACGGTGTTATTGGGTAGAAGTCCTCCTGTTCAATTTGTTGTTTTGATAGGTGGTAGTGGGAGATGCAGAGGCCATTCTCTAGGGCTTTTGGAGCCATGGAGATCTCTCCAAACCTGATTTTCATCATGGTAGGAGCACCACCTCCTCAACTCTTGCTCATGGGTTCTTCTCTTCTATATTGTTAGCTATGTAGCTTGGTGTTCGTCTAGTATGTTCCGATCTACACTTTTAATGACTACAGATTTTTTTGCACGGAGTTGTGGTGGTATTACTATTTCAAAGTCTCGTCCTTTTAAATTCCTTGTTGAATCGGCGGAGAGCATGTTGTCCACGTCCTTTTCTTCAAGGCAAAAGCCTATGAATGAGTCCTTTGCTTCAATCAAGGCGGCGAATTTGATGTTTAACTGGGCACATAATAGTATGCCCAGTTCCTCCTTGCGTTTTTCGGATACGCCCCCTTGGAGTGAGAGTACTCGGATCCTGTTTCTAGTTGTCCTTGTCATTTTGCTTTGGTCGTTCTCCGTGGCATCAGTCTTGTTACGATTTGAAGAAAGTTACAGGCACCATACCTATTCCAAGAGAGCAACCTAACACAGGAATTACAACACTCCCCACAGCCACTTGCTGGTCGAGTGGTCGTGGGGTAGTTCCTGTGTCACTCTCGCGTAAAATGGTTCCGGGCTGATTGTGTTAATGTTGATGCTTCTTGGCCACCAGCTGTGTGATATATTGTTGTTTGCCTGTAATAGTTCCTGTAAAATAGGGTCTTGTGTTCGGTGTAGTTTGTCCCATACCGCTTTTGCTTGTTTGTGTGTTCTTATGTTAATTGTCTCTATGTTATGTTCGATGTGTATGTCTCGTATTTTTTGTTGTATGGCGACCTATATTTTGCTGCTCTTCTTAGTGCTGTATTTTGGACTGCTTGCAGCTTTAGTTTGTTTGTTTTAGTTATTGTGTTATGTGGAATTGGTGGGTATTCAAGGTGTGGTCTGACGAGTGATTTGTATAGATGTAGCTGTGTTTTGGTGTTTAGTTTTCTAAAGCGACGGAGTTTGGTGAGTTGTAATCTGGCTTTCGTCAATCTTTCTCTAATGTGTTAGTGTATACCGTTTCTGGTGATTTTGAGTCCCAGTGTTTTTCCACTTTCTGCATATGGTAATTGTTGATTATGATTTGGTATAGATATTTTTTGAAATGTATATGATCTTTAGTTTTTGGATGTTGGTTTGGATTTTCCATTTTCTCTCATAGTTGTTAATTGCTTCAATTTCTCTTCCTCTTCTTATGGCCAGCATTTGTTTAGATCTCCCCGGACATTGTATTATTTGCGTGATATCGTCTGCGTATGCTATGTAATCCGACTGTCTTGGGTCTGGTATGTCTGCTGTGTATATTGTGTACAGTGTGGGTGAAATGTTGCTGCCCTGTGGGACTCCACTGTGTATGTTGAAGGTTTGTCCACTGTAGTTGTCTAAAATGAGTTTGGCTTGTCTGTTGTCTAAGAAGTTGCAGAGAAGGGTTGTCATGTGTTTTGTCAAGTTGAATTATTTTTTATTTGAGGCTTTCGTGCCACACTTTATCGAAAGCTTTTGATATATCTCTGAGAACGTCATTGCACTGGTTTTTATTGGTGAGGGCGTTAGCTATTGTTTCGCAAATTAATGCAATAGCCGTGTTTGTGCCTCGATTCTTTCGGAATCCATGTTGTCTGGGGTTATATTTGTTTTCCTGTTCTAGATAGTTTCTGAGTCTGCTGTTGACTTATTGTTCTAGTATTTTGCCTGGTGTCTCTAATAGGGATATAGGTCTGTAATTTTCGGCCGTGTTGGGTTTTTTCCGGGTTTGGGTATCAGTCTGATTTTGGCTGTTTTGAATCTCCTGTTGCTAGTGAGGCGTTAAAGATCTGTGTTAGTTGTTTTATCAGTGTTTTGAAGGACGGTTTGGTTTATCTGACTTAGTCCAGGTGCTTTATTTTTAAAACTGGTTATTATGTTTGTTATGTCTTTTGTGGTGATTGGCGTGGTTAATGTGTCAGCACTGTTTAGTATGTTGAGGTCTATTGTTCTTGGTGGCTGCCATTTCTCTGTATTTAGTGTAAGACGTGTTGTTACCATCTGTTCTGTTACTCTACAATAGTTTCTGTTTTTTTCTTCTGTGATTTTATATGTTACTCCAGAAATTTCTGAAAATCAGTTCTTTGTCAACAGATTCTGCAGCTTTTACCCCGTTGTCATCTATAAGATGGCTGTTATCTCTGGAGTTAGTGCCCATTAGGTTTTTTATTTTACTCCAGAAGAGTTTTGGGTTGTGATAATCGGCCTCTGTGTTTGTGATTAGTAGGTTCCATTTGTCGTTGTGTGACTGTTTGCATATTTCTTTCAGCTGTTCCTTTAGGTTTCTGAAAAGAGTTATTGTTTCTTGGTTCCAGCCGTGTGTATTTGTATGTTCTAGTATGTTATTCAGTCTTGTCTGGATTATCTTCTGCTCGTGTGTTAAGTGTGCGTGGGGTAGTGTGCGGTAAGTTGTTTTGGGGTGTTTTTTTCCTTGGCTGTGGTGACATTAGTGTACCATGTTTCCAGAGCTATGTCAATGTCTGCTGTGTTTTTGTTGTATTTGTTCGCTTGTGTTGAGTTCTGCCTTAAAACCCTCCCAGTTTGCTCTGTTGAAAGAGAATCTAGGGATGGAGGGTGATTTGTATTGGTGATCGCTAGTGGTGGTTGGTCCAGGTTTCATGTGTGTATTGAAATGGTGGTGTCTATTGGTCAGAACTATATCTGGCTTCCCGGTGTTTCCTGCAGCTATGTAGGTTTCGAAATCTGGGCCCAGGTGTGTGATGTTGCCGTTTTGCAATAAGTCGTGTATTATCTTCCCCCTTGGGTTTCTGGTTCGGTGTCCGAGTATGGTGTGTCTCGCGTTTAAGTCTACTATCAAATATACTGGTGTGTTATGTCTCATGAAATTTAGTAAGTCACCAGTCGGGAATGTTTGTCGTTGGCAAGGTAAATATGTTGTTCCAATTGTTATTGGGCCTTTAGTTGTGTTGATTTCGACTGCTAAGATGTTGGTTTGGAAGTTGTATATGAGTTTGTATTTGATGTTTCTTTTGATGGCTGTTGCTGCTCCTTCGCTAAATTCTTCGTGTATGTTCAGTTGATGTGTGAAATAGCTGAAGAGTTTTATTTTGTCATTGTTTTATCGCCCGTGTGAGATATGAGAATTATGTCTGGTCGAAGTTCTTGTATATGTTTGTTAGTTCTGTTTTTCTTGTATGTGTCCAGGACAGGACGTTGTGTTGTATTATTTTCAGTGTTCTGTTTTGCGTAATCGTGGGAACTTGGTGCGTGTTGTTTTGTTGCTCGGGTTTCTCAGGGGGAGTGTCTCTGCCTCTCTTCCTTCAGTCCTGTTCTTATTTTTTTTAATTTCGTTAGGTCTACCCTCTCGATTTTATTGTGTTTGCTGCTTACTCTTCCTCCACGTATTAGTGTTTCTATGAGTCCCTCTTCCACCCTGTTGTCTTCGTATGTGTATTTGGTTGTTCTTTCTTGAATGTCTTTTAACAGTCTCTCATTTGATACTGTTGGCAGGGAGTTGACTGAGTAAAATCTGATTCCTATGCTTTCTCCGGCGTCAGTTGGCCGTTGACCAGTGGGGTTATCTCTACGTGGTTTTACTGATGCTGACTTCGCTGATTGGTCGGTTGTGTTCTCTAGGGTCTCGAAGTGTGTTATGGTTAGTTGGGAGTGGGCTGTTTCCATTCCAGTCTCTTGTCCTGTGCAATCTTCTTGTTGTGTTATTTTATCTTCCTTTTCGTTGCTGGTAATTCCTAGACTGTTTTCGGTTATTATTTTGAAAATGTCTGCTGATGGGGCATCGTCAGGGAAGTTTACCTGTGGTAGGTTGTTCGCTGCAAACATTTCTCTGACAGTTCTTCCGAATGTACCTGGTTTAGCCACGTTGTTTATGTGGGCATGTATCAGTGTGGTTAGTATGGTGAAGGAAAGACCTTCACTTAGCTTCAGGTAAGTGTTTTCTGCATTGGCTTTATGTTTTGTTTTTTCTAACACTTAGAGGTGGTATCTTGTAACTTTGTAATTGCAGCATAGGTTTTGGTTGGGCCAATAGGGTGTGTCATACGGAAGCGAATTTTTTTTTTTGAGTTTGAAAAATCGGCCCATGGTATTAATGATGTAGTTCTATGTGCAGAATCATGTGATATCTTCAGATTTGAAAAGTTTTCATTTTTTGCTAGGTAAATTTTAACTTGAAATCTTATGAAAATTCAGTATTCCCACCCTTTTACCAACACCACTAAATAGCTTATTTAAAGTAAGTAAATGTATCAGGTTAATTTATTAGATGAAAATGATCCGAATAGTGAAACGAATGATTCTTGACACATTTATTAAATTTAATATTCTTTAGAAAACAAAATCATCAAATACAAAACCGGTTTTACTACTACGACCCGGTGTTGCTGCACACCATAGAGAACATGTCTTTCTTGCTTCTGTTTCTACTCATCACCTCCCTGCTGACCACCTGAGCTCGGATGTAGCCTTCCCTCCTCTCCTGGCTGTACACGTGACTGCTGGCCTCGCTCACTTGCTGTACACAACGCTCTATACTCTGGGTGTGCGAGGGCCAGGCAGGGACATGCATGGGTTGTCCAGAAGCTCTGACTTAGACATTGGGTAAGGCTGCAGGTAGAGGGGCTCACTGCCAGCCTGATGTTATCCAGATCTATGAGATCAGTGAGGGTCTTGGCACCTAGATTGACTTCAGGAGTCTTCCTGACCCTGAAGGAATCGTCACCAACTGATTCGTCATGCCCAGATCCTCTCATAAGTCTCATATCCAAGATCTTTTTGACTGCCACTCTTCTCTCCTCCTCATCCTTACTGCAGGGCATTGTCTGCAGAACTGCCTCAGGATGAGCATACCAGGAAGATCTCCTCACAGTCTGCTCCACAATCTGAACAACCTTCCTTGGCTGACTCCTCAGGAGCTCAAGCTGGAAGAGAACATGCCTCGGACCTTCGGAGAACGATGACTTGACCTTGATGTTGAACCAATTTGGCAAGTAGACACTCACGATGAATTGGACAATAAGTCTCAGGTTGTGAAGCTGGTTCCCTTTCAGTTTATGATGAGCGACCCAAATTCTGCAGAACCTGAGAGCCGTTGTGAGCCACCTAGAATGTGAGACTGGACCTATCTGCAGGTAAACAAGTCTATCAGGCATGACCCCAGTTTTGATGGCACTGCAAATCATGTAACCATAATTGCTGGTCAGTACTCAGGTCAAATCCAATGACAGGTATGTGCAAAGCTCAACAGGTGGAGGGGCCAACTGTGTGATTTTTCAAAGCTCAGTTTATTTCTAACTCAGTGGCAGAGTCCAGCATCTTGCCAGAGGACCAGACCATCTGTTGTTGAAGAGTCTTGCCATCCAGCTCCTGGATCAGATCTCTAGGCAGCAACTCGTTGGTGTGGAAGTCTAAACAATCCAGACCAGCTTCACCCCAATCTTCCGGCTCTATCACTGTGACCCCCCCTTGCCACCCTGTATTACGTGTTGGTGCTGTCCCTTCCAATGGCCTGCAGGGTCTGGTCTACGTTCCTCTCTCTGAGCCAGTTCACAATGTTATCTGCCACTATCTCAGCTGGTTTCCTGATGTCATCTTTCTCTGGAGTGAAATGCCACAAATACTTCCCTCTTGGTTCACTGCAGCAGGAGTAGTGTTCCTCCTTCACCATGGCAGGGAACAACTTGTCAGAATCTCCAACTTTCATGAACACTTTAGTGTCATCCCTTCTCCCATCAAAGAAACATACAATTGATTCCATTTTCTCTTATCCCCTTATCAAACTCCTCTTTTAGGTTACTGACAAGTTTCACCTGAGCTCTTTTTACTTTGTTATGATCTATCACCAGGTGAACATTGAAAGTTACTAGTGTGCCCTGAAGAATGCAGTGATGGCTAGGGAAACACTGAGTAACACTGAGTCCGTTTATTATGGATGAGAGAAATACAAGTGGTGACTCGCGTGTGCCATGCACGGCTCACACAGTCAGACTGAGGCGCCTTGCCATATGGCAGCCTCGGGGCAATGTTGCCACATAACACGTGCAGTGTTGCCACGTGATAATATATATAAATGCTACTCGGCACTGTAGTAGCTTATGTACAGGGTTGCTACTCGGCACAGTAGCTTAGATACATAACCTACATCTCCCTCCCCCCTCACGCTCATAGTCTTTGTCTTGAGCGGACTTCTTAGTTCTAAGTCGCTCCGAGCGTCGAGGTGCACTGTGGGGCGGATCCTCGTGAGGTGTAGGTGACTCGTCTTCGGTCAGGGGACCAGCAGCAGAGGGTGGGACTGGCCGGAGGAAGCGGCGGTTCCTCCACCAGACACGGCCACTCGGCATCCTGACCTTGTAGTCCCGCGACCGGCCGACGCCCATCACTATGCCCACCTTGTCTCAACGTGTCGTCGTCGGGTCCTGGACGCGGGCAAGGGCACTAATCTCCAGTGGCTGAAGAGGGCGGGCACGGTCGTCATACCGAGCCTTGGCGTCCTGGGCACGTGAAGCGGCGCGGCGGTCGCAGCTCTCGGCTCTGGTCTGCCACTCCTTCGCAAAGGCCTTGGCGTGTGCAGGAACGCAAGAGCGGAGAGGGTGACCATACAGGATCTGGGCAGGGGTAGCCCTGGGGCGTGTGGTCGATTCCACCCTCCTGATGTGACTCCGCTGCTGCTTGGGGCTGCGTGGGCCATCTGGAGGGGGCTGCGTGCGAACCACCCCGAGGGAAGTGCGCTGCTTTCCTCCTCGTCTCGGGCTTTTGGGCTTGGGTTGGCGGCAGCACTTGTCGTAGTGTCCATAGCGACCACAGGCCTGACACTTGCGGCCTCGTGCAGGGCACCTGTCTGTGTTAGACCAGTGGCCCTTACGGTCACATCCACGACACAGTGCGTCGGCGGCCGGGCAAGTCTTGGGGCTGTGCTGCTTTCCACAGCTGCCACAGGAAGCACTAGGCGGAGGCGTGGAAGAACGTGTGGCAGCCTTCGCGTTGTTGGCCGCCTTCTTATCCTTCTTGTATTGTGAGATAGCTCTCACAGCAGGTGGGGCCCGTAAGGCAGAGGTGGCGGACTTGGTGGCCTCGTATGACCGACATTCAGTCACTACCACCTGGAGTGTGGAGGAAGCGTCCAGGGGGATGAGTCGCTGCATCAACTCTTCGTGCCTGACACCTGTCAAGATCCCGTGCTTGATCCAGGCTTCCTCACATTCCCGGCTGTGCGCCTTGCAGACGTCGATCTCCTCTGACAAACTCTTCAAACGCACAAAAAAGTCGTCAAAGGATTCGTTCTCCGCCTGCTTGCAGCTGGTAAAGGCACGGCGACGCAAAGCCTCGTTGTTCCGACCCTTAACATGCTCCTGTAGAAGGTCGAGCACATCCGTCACTGAAGAGGTAGAGTCGGGAGGCACGTGCAACGTGTGCTCCAAAACTCTCTGGGTCTCCAGCGACAAACACATCCACAGTTGGATGAGCTGTTTGTTTGGAGGCATGCTGTCAAGGTCCACCATCGTGGAGTAATCTGTCCAACGCCGCCTCCACTCACGAAAATGCTGAAACGTGACGTCTGGTGAGAGGGCGGGTGGGGGTTGAACAGATGCCTTGGGAGCTGTTGGGGTAGCAAGAGTACCTGGAGGACGCTGGTGTGGTGGAGGAGGGAGTGTACTGGCGCCTTGAAGCGCGCTACCTGCAAGTGAGGGAGGGTGGGTTAGCGCCAGGGTCGCCAATAGCGCCTCAAAACGCAACTTTTCCTCCTCTCTTCGTGTCTCCTCCCTCTGAAGTTCCATCTCTCTGCGTCTCTCGTCCCGGTCGTCCATCCACTTCAGAATTGTGGCGATGTCCGTCACTGGAGGTGGAGGATGAGAGTCTGCGCCTGGTGGAGGGGAAGGTGGTGGGGAGTCGTGTTTCCCATCTTGACGTCCCTTCTTACCTCCCATCTTTGTGTGTGCGTGGACTGCACTGTTTAATATATAAAGTGGCGCCTCAACAGCTCGAACCACATATATGTGACATAAACAGCTCAAAAATCACGCATATGGTCCAGGTCCACTGTTCTGCCAGTGAGTGAGTGCTTGCGTGTGTGTGTGTGTGTGTGTCTCAGAGAGCGGAGCGTGGTGGCCGGCGGTCGGCGGAGGCAAGACCAGTGTCCCACCGGATATCACACCGTCACTAAAACGCACTGTGACGGCGCAACACTGCACATAGCGGCGAAACACAGCGCAACACAACACAACACACTATGAGTCGACGCGCATCACCGGCAGACGTAACTGTCGGCATTGTTCACACACTTTGTAAGTCCACAGATCCTAGACACTGTGCCATGAAAGTTACTAGTGTGCCCTGAAGAATGCAGTGATGGCTAGGGAAACACTGAGTAACACTGAGTCCGTTTATTATGGATGAGAGAAATACAAGTGGTGACTCGCGTGTGCCATGCACGGCTCACACAGTCAGACTGAGGCGCCTTGCCATATGGCAGCCTCGGGGCAATGTTGCCACATAACACGTGCAGTGTTGCCACGTGATAATATATATAAATGCTACTCGGCACTGTAGCTTATGTACAGGGTTGCTACTCGGCACAGTAGCTTATGTACAGGGTTGCTACTCGGCACAGTAGCTTAGATACATAACCTACAAACATCATCAGGTGTTATCAAACCACCGTCAATCCAGGCAGCTGTTGCTATCTCTGCAGTTTCTCTGAGACAAGTGTGGTGTCGCATGCTGGCCAGAGCTATGCTCGGGATATCTTTCCTATTTCGAATCTTATACCTGGAAGGTTTGGGATCATTATTTTCTGGGTTAGGGACAAAGTCACCATTCTCCTGGTCAGCACTCGGATCAGCCATGGGGAAGTCATTAAACTCTGAATCAGCTTGACTCCAATCATCGGCCTTTTTACCTCACCCTGGGCCTTCTCAAGTCTCTTTTCCTCGGCAACTCTTCTCCTCTTCTGTCTCTCTGTGGCAGCCTCCTGTCTCTTGGACTCCGGAATATCTTGGCTAGAAATCATGAGAGCCCCTATACTGCCAGTCTTCTCTCTCTGTGCTTTGACAAATGCCAGTTCGATCACAGGAATCTTCAGTTCACGCTTGCAAATACATGAGATGTGGGCCTCGGATTTACAGTCACAATCGCATCCAAACTCAGGACAGAGAACAATTGGGCACTTGCAAGTAATTATGTCAAATAACTGGTCCAGTTGCTTGGCAAAGCTGTCCTTAACTGCAAGTTTTCCTCTCCCAAGAGAGATATCTCTTGCCTTTTCCCAACTGGCTCGCAGTCTCTCACTAATCTTCTTCTGATTTGTTATGACTGGAGGCTTGAACTGAGCGTTAGCCAGAGTGTACTGTGCCAAGACAGCTTTGGTCATATCACTGGCAATGTCTTTGTTTGTGTAAGTTCTTTGGTTCTTTTCTCTGATTTGCCTGATTAAAACACCGTATCTCAAAGCATCTCTCAATGTAGGCAACTCCGACTTCAGGAGCTCTCTCCCAGACCCAAGATAGTGACTGAGATGGCTGGATTTTTGGTTCCTCGTCCTGACACAAGCAGCCATCGCAAATATTTTCAACTTATAAATGCATCAGAATCTGAAACAGAAAAAAATATTGTTAGTTGGGTTGTTAAAGAATGAAGTCAGAAAACAATGTTCACTATTTAATTGTAATGCACTAATGCAGCTGTACGTTAGATTTTCGATAAATTTCACGCTAAAATTTACCTAGCAAAAGGTTGCAAAATATTGAAACTGAAATTATTTTCTGTTTATATACACTAAAATCTACCAAAAAAGTGATGGGCCATTAGTTTTAGCTGATCTTCCCTCCAAAGACACACTCTAATGGGGGAGTCAGGGGGAATGGCTAGCGTGTGCTCTAGGAGGCGTTGTACATCGAGGGAAATGCACGATCTTAATTGGATGAGTTGTTTATGAGGGGGCATTCGGTTGAGGTCAGACATAACAGCAAAGTCTTCGAAACGACGTCGCCATTGACGGTTTACTTGATATGTTGCATCAGATTGAAGAGGTGGGGGGCTGGAAACTGACGACTTGCTGTGCAGGGGTGTACTCGAGACGGCAGGTAATGGAGGAGGCATGGAGAGGTCGACGAGAGTTGAGACTGGAGCAGGTGGTTGAGAAGGCACTGAGGCATACCCAAGAGGGATAGGTGACGTGTGAGGAGGCGTTGTCTGAAGGGTAGATGAAGAGGCTGAAGCTGGCGAATTGGTTGTGGCAGCTGGTGAAGTCGTCCTCGTTGCCAGCAATTCAAATAGTTCCAGGAATTTGCGGTTATCAGCTTGGTGTTGTTGTTGGAGTTGAAGACGGTAAGCTGATTCCTCTGACTGTCTTGACAATTCCTCTTGACGTCGTTTTTCCTCCTCTAATTGACGTCTTTGGACTTCCTTCTCTTGGGAAACTTGTAGAAAGTGAATTAACTGACGTATATCCTGGCTCCCATCCCTTGAATTTGGCGCGCCCGGCGTGTGAGGCATGAGGGGAGGTGGGAGGATCTGTGAGGCTTCGTCTTCCTCATAATCCTCATTTGAATTCCCCAGCAAATCGTCGTAGTCGGACATCTCGTGTTTGGTATGGTTGCGATGGGAAAGACAAGGAGAATAAGGTGAAGTGCTATGTTTTCATCAATGTACTTGCCTAAGTGCAGGAACTGGCGGGCAAGTAAAAGAGTTTTGACTGTAATATTTGTGAAGTTGAGTGGAGGCGGCTGGCGGCGGTGATACTGGTCTCTGTATTCCTCCGCGCGCGCCAGGGCGAGATGTTGGTGATGACTCAGTCGAGGGGGGCAGTGGCTTGCGGGCCGGCGCAGACGGAGGATGTATGCCTGAGGTGCTCTCTTGAAAACTGGGCTAAAAGGGTTTCTGCTACCTGTAGGGCCCCAGAAACATAGCAAAACAGACATGAAAGGCACTGCACTTCACAAGGTCACAATGCACTTTAAATCCAGGGGCACTGTAGAGTACATCTTCTGGGCGGGAAACAGAGGAGGCCGGCTCTTGAGACTTGTCAACTGTTGTGTTGGAGCTACTCAACTGCGCCATGTGGTGGGATGCAATCCTAAACAAGGTTCTTCAAACTCCAGATCACGAGCAGTAGATATATTCCATAAGTAGTACAAGACTTGGCAGGATAACCAACCGATACAAAACAGGAGCCAGCACAAGGAACTCCTCGTCGTAACCAGGCCTGGGCCGATCTGAGGGAAGTTAGCTAGCTAGACAAGGAGAGTTGCTAGACATTACTAGGACAATAAATGAGGTCTTCTAGTTACATGACTAGCGCGGTACAGACATAGTACATCGGGACATAGTAAGTGAACATAGGCATTAGACATAAGCATAGATATCAGACATGCTATAATAATATGTAGTAATACAGACATGTGAATAAATGGTACAATGAATGGTAACAGAGTCTTGCCGTCAGGCGTGTTCACATATCTTGGTATTTACATATCTATACACTAACGACACTGCCAAAATTCCGGATCTCGAAAACGGACACGAAAACGACATATGCCGCCATCACAGAGATGGAGAAACTAAATCCACTGGCCAAGTTCTCAGCGCGGCCCAACCTAACGGGGGAGATGATTATTCACCCCAAAGACAAGGACTCCGCCACCACCCTTGACACTTACCTGAAAAACACCACCACCGTTGCATCAACCAAGCTGGACCCCGCCCAGAAACTGATGAAGTCGGTAGTCCTCCTGTACCTAAAGGAACTACCCCTCGAACCCCTGGAGAACCACCCGAAGATCCTAGAAGCCGAGAGATGCTCTCCCCCGTTCAACAAGACGGCCAGCACAAAACAAGTGCTCATAACGCACTACGGTCCACTCACCAGCACCATAGACCTCAAAACCTGGGGGATCTACGAAGTGAGGCCCTTCGTCCTGGAGCCCCTGCGGTGCTTCAGATGCCAGAAATACGGGCACCATCAGACGAGGTGCACGTACAGGGAAATCTGCTCAGTCTACACGCAGAAGCACGGCACACACTCATGCCTCACCAAGATGAAAAATGGAGAAAAAATTGCCCCCAAGTGTGCCAACTGCGGGGGCAAACACCACGCCAGGCAAACCGACCAGCAGCAAGACTGGCCCCCACCGCCTGCACACCAGCCCCACCAAGTACCTTCGTGTGGGGAACCCAAAGGCAAAAACAACAAAGCCAACCTCCTCAGCCGGTCAACACGCAAAGTTGAGCCCAGTTACCTGGCCTTACTACGGCCACACCTCAGCCACCCAAGCAGCAGACAACGACAACCACGAGAAAGACAAAACAAGCACACACCAAGGCACCAGAAGGAAAGATACACGTATCAGACCTGGCCAAGGTACTGACAACCTTCGCGGAGGGTCTAGCTGGACTACTGGGCCACAAGATCCAACCCACACAGCTCCAAATACTCATGGGGATTGGGGAGCGTCCTCGGGCAAGTCGCCACAACTCCAGCCACCTCAGTGGAGGACGCCACGACGGTCCCCACACGAGTGACAGCCGAGGTACACTCTACACCGAAAAAGGCCACCAGAGAACCAAAGATACAGTCAGCTCCCAGAAAGAAATTGGACGTTTCAACTCCCCTGAACCGAACCACTGCCCAGAAGGCAAAAACCACCACAGAACAAGAAGATATGAACCTGATCCAGTCGGAATCGGACCTGAACATTTCCATCGAGGACCACCAGAAGTCCCCGATGAAACAGTGGTGGAAAACATCAGCACCCTGAACATCCTTACATGGAATGCTCAGGGCATCAAAAACAAGAAACACCTCCTGCAAGAAGCAGCAGACAAGGACAAGCTTGACATTATACTGCTACAAGAAACACTTCTACAAGAACACCACTGTTTCAAATTCAGTGGTTACAAGACATACAGAAGGCATTTCACGCAGGCGTCAACAAGAGGATGTATGATCTTGGTCAAGTCAAGCATACCCTCCTCCGAGGTCATACAGCAATTTCCATGTGGGGAAAACATTGAGACACAGGGCGTCAAAGTAACCCTCCAAGAACGGGAATTAACTATTCACAACATCTAGAAGAACCCAAGGGGCTCACTGCAGGTGACTCAATTATTCGCTTCAGCCGCTGACCACGCCACACTTATAGGAGGGGATTTGAACGCACATCATCCCTTCCTAAGCTCGGTAAGCCCCACAAATGAAGACGGCCTACACCTATACACCACCTTTCAAGACACACCCGAGATCTGCCTCCTGAACACCGGAGAGCCCACCCACATTAGGGGAGGAAGGCTAGATCTAACCTTCGTCTCCAGTGCACTAAAGCCTTCGGCCTCCTGGCAGCTACACCCCACGCTGACCAGCGACCACTTTGCCATCCTAACAACACTGAAGGTGAACAAACTCCCCACTCCACCCCCGCCGAGATGGAGATACAATACCCAAAAGGCAGACTGGGGACTCTTTAAGAAACACCTGGCTAAGTGTCACGAAAAATCACAGCCTGCCGGCGCAGCACCCGTGGACGAGACAACCCTCCACCAACAATTGGTCGAGGTGTTTCACCAAGCGGCAGAAGAGGCAATCCCAAAAACAAAACCCACATCAAGACAGTACAAGGATTGCTGGAACTACTGTCCCAGGGTGAAAGAAATCAACCACAGAGTGAACATGGCCCAAAGAAACTACAGGAGACATCCCAAGGAAACAAACAGACATCTCCTGCAAGTTATAGTTAAGGATACCAGGGAAGAGAAGGAAGAAATAATAAACGTAAGCTGGCTCAAGTGGTGCTCCGAACTGAACGAGCACACCTCCCAGAAGAGGAAGCCGAGAGACTTGCAAAACTGTTCTCTGACCGAGTAGCAACGAAAAACCTCCCGAGACAGGCGGAGGACACACAACGGCGTCTGGGACAGGTCAGACTCCAGATGATCGAAGAGGCCTGCAACAGTGAAGATGACACCAATAGACCTCTCAACCAGCAAGAACTCCATAAGTCGATAAAACGAAGCAAGGTCACAGCACCAGGGGCCGACAGGATAACCTAATCCATGCTTTCCCATGCTGGAAAAGCCGGACACGAGGCTTTGCAACAAGTCATCAATGCTTCGTGGATAGCACAAAGACTTCCACTGGAATGGAAGAAGGCAGATATGCAGCCCATTCCGAAGCCCAGAGAACCAGATAAACCGAAACTCATCTCCCTTCTCAGCTGCATAGCGAAGACGGGAGAAAGAATGGCTCTCAACCGACTCAAGTGGAAAGTAGGCAGCCCACACCCTCACATTTTTGCTTACACCGAGAACACCGGCACAGGCAACAACATCGCCGAGATACTCAGCACAGCGGACAATAAACCAGCTTTGGTGGTCTTCCTCGACCTGGAGAAGGCCTTCGAACTAGCAAATCCACTGGCCTTTATAACGACGCTCGCTGAAAAAGGCGTCAAAGGAAGGTTGCTGGGGTGGATCCAGAGCTACATCACACAGAGAGAAGCAAGAGTACGCTTTCAGGGAGCAACCTCAAGCTACAGGGTCCACTAGGAGGCATCCTCAGTCCACCGTTGTTCAATGTCCTGATGGAAAATCTTGTCAAACTTCCTTTCAGACAAACATCCAAGCTCCTATGCTATGCACACGACTTACAGCACATAGTAAGAGGATCAAACAGACTAGCCAACACGCAACACGCACTCCACCTTATAGAAGAGGAGTGCACAAGACTTGGACTCAAGATAATTCCAGCCAAGTCGAAAGCGATGTCCATCTGCACAGACACACCAGAGAAGATGCTCTCCATACAAAACACGCCGGTAGTCTGGACCAACACCCACCAGTGTCTTGGAATCTGGTTCGACCAGAAACTCACTTTCAAGCCGCAACTCGAGTATCTCAGGCACAGGACGATGAGCAGACACAACATCATGAGGTCGCTCACCAGCACAACCGCAGGAGCGAACATTCATGTGCTCAAAGCCTACTTCACGGCCGCCATCAGATCGCTGGTAGATTACAGTGCTCCAGCACTCATTGGACTCAGAGAAGACCAGATAGCTAAGCTAGAAGTTATCCAAAATAATGATCTCAGGACCATGCTCGGAGCACCCATGTGGACTAGAATTTGCAATTTGCAAATGGAAACTGAACTACCACCCCGAGCAGTACGAGTGAAGCAGGTGACAGCCGGTCTCATCGTCAAAATCTGTAGATCAGATTAGCCCACAGCTGCCAAAACGCGAATCAGTGCCTCCCTCCACCTCCACCACAGAGTGCGAGGGGCCACCTGGTCGCACGAGGCAAGCGAGGTCAACCGACACCTGCAAGCAGAAACACTCGTCAAGAACAACCAAGACATATGAGACAATGGTTACGTAGTTCCTCCACCATGGAGCCCTCCACCAGCCACATTCAAAATTACCGACCTAGGTGATAGCAAAGCCAACCTCCAGAAGGAGGACCTCAAAAGAATAACTCTGGAAGCCATAGTCACCGAGACACCGGCTGATGCAGCATCATACTTCACAGACGGCTCGGTGGCTCTAAGACATCATACATCCGGAGCGGCCTTTTGCACCCAACGTCAGACTCTCCGATGGAGACTTTCTAATGACTGCTCCACCCTACAAACAGAGTTGGTAGCAATCTCAAAGGCCCTACAACACGCTGCAACACAACACAACAAGTCTATCATAATTCACACTGACTCGAAATCGGCCATGCAGGCGCTGCAACACAGTCAACCAAGAGAAAACGTCCACATCATAACCTCGATCCTCGCACAGCTACAGGAATTCCAAAGGCAAAACCGCCTAGTCGTCTTACACTGGATTCCCAGTCATGTAGGGATCTGGGGAAACGACGTGGCAGACGAAGCAGCCAAGGCAGCCACACGTTCTAGTGGCGTACACATTCAAATTCCAGCAAGCCTGCAACAGATCAAGAATCACCTCAGAAAGACTAGCAAGCTCCACATCCAAAAGAGCTTCCTTCACTCATTCAATGCTGGTTCTCAATCAGCCAAATGGTACCTGGCGGCTACAAAAGGGGAACCACCTTTCGCGGATGTATGTATATTATGTATGCTGTATGTATATTATGTATGTATATTATGTATGTGCTCCATTTATATACATTATTTATTCAGCCTAGCTAGCAGCGTGTGGCAATGTATTTACCATGTCCCACACGCTTAATTAATGTGCCTGGCGACATATGGAAGCTGCTAATGTATTACTTGCCACATGTCGCCTGAAAGGCTAGTTGACCCCCCAGACAGAGTTAGGAGCGCCACCTCGCTTGTGTATCTCTGTTTATCCAGTAAATAGAACCTACGAAAACTCTACATGTGTTTGTGTTCGCTCCTGTAGATAGAACTTGGTACCCAGAACATATACATGGTGCAGTGTTTTAATTAACTGGATCATTATACAAGTTAAGTGTAAAGTTTGTGGCAAGACCGGCTTATGGACCCCCGTTCTGTCGTCAACCGCTAATGGCCGCTCCTCCATGAATTTATAGCAACTTTTAGCAGTGTCAGTGACAGCAAGTTCCTGTGAGTGTATAAGTGCATTGTGTGTGTAGTGCCATAACTGTGTGACCTTGTTCTAAAGGATTCCCAAGGTGGAAGGCATGTTCAGGGCATTTGTGAGGAGTGGAGTTCAGTGCAGCCTCCTCCGGCCGTGCCTAGAAGGTAACTGCCTCTCCCTCCCAGCGAGACACTGCCCGAGGCGCGCACACATACAAACACGTACGAACACACTGACTGCAGCCATTCCTTTATTTGTATTTTATATATATAATTTACTTATCTGTGCATTTAATTAATTTTTTTTGTCTCAGATCTTGTTGATACGACCGGCTGACCGGTCAACACTGATTTAAGACATAGTACACAGATGAAGTAATTATGTCTCGTGGCTTACGCAGTCGTGGAGCCAATGCCTGGATGAGTCAGTCGGATGACAATTCTTCAGAGATGGATGACCAGGCTGAACAGGACGCTCCAGCTCCCACCACATCGTGTAGCCCTTCACCTCGATCTTCAGCATTGTCTTCAGAGATAATTGCTTTAATGAAGTTTATGAGGGATGAGAGGCGTCAGGACGAAGCTAGAAGACATGTGGAGAAAGAAGAAAGAAGGCAAGCTGAGACAGAGAGAGACCACCAACGGAGATTGGAAGACAGTGCACGGTTTGAAGCTTTGATATCTCGCCTCACTGTTAACCAAGCCCCTGGCTCTAACACTGCCTCGGTATCGACTGGTTCAGATACTTCATCAACGCTTTCTTCATGCCCCCCAGCCCCACCTAAAGCGGCCGCTCAAACACCACCCATCTTGAAGCCTGATGTGAATTTCCAGACTTTTCGTGAATGGCGGCGACGGTGGACTGATTATGCTACAATGGTGGATCTCCAGAGCTTGTCACAGCCTAAACATCTTATTCAGCTGCATATGTGCCTGTCTTTGGAAACACAGAGTGTCTTGGAACATACGTTGCAGGTACCTCCGACCTCTTCGTTATCTGTAGAGGAGGTACTGGATATTCTACAACGGCATATCAAAGGGCAGCGGAACAAAGCTCTAAAAGGGGGGAATTGTTTAGCTGCAGACAGATGGAGGGCGAGACTTTTGATGCCTTTTATGTACGACTCAAGAGAGCCTCAGAAGAGGTAGATATATGTCAAGGTAACCACCAGCAGTGCGAGGAGACCCAGTTAAAGCAGGTGATCCTGATGGGTGTTAAGGACGAGGAGCTTGTCCAACGCCTCTTCCTCTTCTCTTAAGGATGTGTTGACAATATGTCGCTCCTATGAGGCTGCCAGGTGTGCCACCTCTGCCATCCGAGCTCTCCCTACAGCTGTACGTGCTGTGTCCCGGTACAAGAAGGACAAGAAGTCTACTCCAACGCCTTCGCCCACCACGCCCACGCCCGGCTCCTTTTGTAACAACTGTGGTAAGCAGCACGGAACACAGGTGTGTCCAGCTGATGAGTCTACCTGCAACAGTTGTGACCGTAAGGGCCATTGAACACTCACAGTACGGTGCCCAGCCAAACGCGTCCAGTGCAATGTGTGCGGTCGTCTGGGCCACTACGACAAGTGTTGCCCTACCAACAAACACAAGGGACAGCGTCGGCGGAAGCAGCAACGCCCTTCCACCAGTGAGGGCCGCCCACAGTCTTCCAATCAGAAGCATGACGACCCTGGACAACGCTCGAGCCATATTAGGAATGTGTGCTCACCTTCGCGTTCCAGGACCAAAGTTCCCCAGCACATCAGCGTCATCGTGACCTACGGCAGTGTTTCATCCCGTCTTCAAATGTTACCCGACACTGGCGCTGATGCTACAGTCATCGGTCCCCAGCATTTGCAATGCTTGGGACTCTCTCCAAGTGATCTAGGACCGCCCCCCAAGGATCTCCGCTTCACGGCAGATGGTTCACAGATGGCCCCAGCCCTAGGTTCACTCCAAGCACAGGTCACCTTTGGCAACAGGTCGTGTCTAGCCTACATTGATGTGCATAACGGTGTCCAGACTCCTTTGCTCTCCTACAGACATTGTCAAGAGTTGGCCATCATCTCCCAGAATTTCCCCAAACCTATTCTCGAGGTAATACACGCCAACAGGGTGCACGAAGGGAGCAGCAACTACCCTGCTGTCGCCCTACCCCTGCCTCTTGCCAGTGACACCTCTCCTTCGGATGCTCGGAAGTACTTCCTGAAGGAATTCAGCGATGTTCTGGTGACCAAGTCCGCTCTGGAATCCAAGCCTCTCAAGAAGATGGTAGGCCCCCCGATGAGGATCCACCTGAGGGACGACGCGAAGCCCTTCGCTATCTACACCCCTCGACTGGTCCCCCTGGCCTTCCGCGAGGCGGTCAAAAACGAGCTGGACTCCATGGTCGCCCAACAAATTATAGCACCAGCTGGTGATGACCCGTCTCCATGGTGTCACCCTATGGTAGTCGTCGCAAAACCCAAAGGTGGTGTTCGGATCACCACTGACCTCTCCAAGCTCAACAGCCAGGTGTCTCGTCCTGCGCACCCTTCTCCCACGCCCTTTGCAGCTATACGCAGTGTGAACCCGAAGGCGCGCTTCTTCACGACGATGGACGCCCTGTGTGGATACTGGCAGATAGAGCTTGCCGAAGTAGATCGACCACTTACAACTTTTATTACCCCGCATGGACGTTACAGTTGTTGCCGTGGCCCCATGGGATTCGCCGCTACTGGAAACGCTTTCTGTCTTCGAGGTGATCTGGCTTTACAAGGTCTGGCAAACTGCGTAAAAGTGGTCGACGACATACTCGTGTACGATGAGGATTACAAGGATCACCTCTGCCGTATCTACTAAGTACTCAACAGGTGCCGGAAGCACGGCATCACCCTAAATGCCGACAAGTTTGTTCTGGCCAGCTCTTCAGTGGACTTTTGTGGGTACACCCTCTCAGGGAATGTATTGCAGCTGACCCGGAGAAGGTCCGCGCCATCACAGATTTCCCCACCCCTGCTAACCTCACCGACTTGAGGTCCTTCATCGGTCTTGTCAACCAGTTAGCAGAGTTTTCGCCGGACATCTCCGCAGCTGCCCAACCACTTTGCCCCCTGATGATCCCCAAGAGGACTTTCCTGTGGACCCCCGACCACGACAAGGCCTTCCAGCAAGTGAAACAGGCCCTGTCTAGTCCACCTGTCCTCGCCACGTTTGACCCAGCCTTGCCGACGGTTCTACAGACAGATGCCTCACGCTTGTACGGCGTGGGATACGCCCTATTGCAGGATCATGGTGTAGGGCAGTTCCGGCTTTAGAGGACCGGAAATGTGGACATTAAGGAAGAGATAACCCGCAAGTGGTGACATCCCCGAAGTATTTCATGATAAGGCATTAGCTCGAGTGAAAGAAGTAATGGAACAGTTTGTGAATTATAGAATAAGGTTAGTTTCTGTTGTTATTAGGGAAAATGGAGGACACTAGTTAAAAGTTAAAGTATACTTTAATGGAATGTAAATAGCTTATGCACTGTTGTATAAGGTGGATGATATAGCCTTACAAGAAACGGTCACGGAGGATGGTAATTTGATGAATTTACGTGATTATCAATGTTTCTGTTTACCAGCTAATAATAGAAATAATACAAGATGTCTGTTAACTTACGTTCGGAAAAATGTACTGGTTGAATTGGTATTAGCTGACAAGAATAATGGGGTTGAAAGTTTGTGTGTTAAAAATCTACATCCAAGGGAGGTCTATATGTATTGTTAACATATTTGTACATCATCAAAGTCTGGATAATAATGACATGCCTGAGTGCCTGTTTAATGATGCTAGTGTTTTGATTGGTGATATTAACGCTACAAACGAAGTCCTGGGTACTGTGGGATTCAGCAACATTAACGGAAGGAGATGAGTACACTTCGTGGAGGAGTTTGATGATATTGAAATATTGGGGAATCATGAGCCTACCCACATACACGGAGGGAGGTTAGATTATGCAGTATGTTTTAATACATGTGGAATAAGAGCGAATGCTGAGATAGTTAGGGATTTGCTTAGGAAGTGAATAAAGTGCGACGTGTTTTTTTTTGGGGGGGGGGGGGCACTCCCCTACATCCTTGTATAAGGTGAAGTGCAGAAGCGTTTACAGTGCCCAACAGGGAAGCATGCTAAGTTCATGCTTGCCTTTATGTCTCATGAGTTAAGGGCGTAGAAGCCTGAAGAGTCGAGGGCTTAGAGGCCTGAAGAGTCAGTGGTTTATGTCATCAAGTTATTGGAAGCTCCAACAACTTTCCCTGAATACGAATTCGCAACTTTCGACTTACGCCAGGTACCTACTTTACTGCTAGGTGAACAGGGACTAATGAGGGATAGGAAGTAAGTCCAAACAACTTCCACCGGCCCGGGAATCGAACCCGTGACATCTCGCTTGCGAGGCAAGAATGGTACCGCTTCTGCCACCGATCCCTCACCTGCGACGTGTTCGAAACAAGGCGACGTGTTCGAAACAAGGCAACAGCTATGCTGACCCACAGGTCAAGGCCAGTCAACTTCGTAGGAAATGCGCTGGGACTGCTAGTTTTGCCGAATTACCTCCCAGTGTGCAGGCTCATAACAAAGTAAGAGTAGACTTAGGCGTGAGTTAGTACAAAATCAGTGTACACTGGAGGATGATACATGTGTTCCTATAACGAGAGGCGATTTATTATGTGTGATTAAAAAGGGAAAGTCTACGGCACCTGGTGATGATGGAATAACATATGATATCCTTAACTGCCTGGTTGGTATTAGAGAAGGGCCCGTTAGACTTATTTAATGTGGCTTAAAATGGAGGTTGTATCCCTCTTAAGTGGAAGAAAGCCGTAATTGTACCAATACCAAAGAACAATAGAGATTTTCGTCCAATATATTTGACCTCTTGTTTTAATATAATGATGGAAAGAATAGTATTAAACAGGTTGTTGTATAAAGTGGAAGCTCTCTTGGCGCCAAGTTTACATGGATTCATGAAATGGAGAAGTACTGCAGACTGTGTTGTAAAATGTTTGAATAACTCCAAGGTTACATGCAGGACTTTTGTAGATTTAAAGGGGGCTTTTGATAGGGCAAATAAAGAAGTCATACTTGAGGAACTAATTAATTTAGTACTTTGCTGAGATGGATTGTGGATTACTTGAGCAACAGAATGGCTAGAGCAGTGGTTCTCAACCTTGTTTGCCCCATGCACCCCTTTCACCATATGTCAGAATGTCATTCCCCCCCTCCTTTCCAAGATTGTCTGCCTCAAAAAGTGCATTCCAAATAATATGCATATAATACTGAAAATCCTTTATTTTTTCCATATTAGTACATATACATTTACAATTTTACATGGATTATTTTTATAGTGGAGTTTTACAAATTAAATGCCAATTGAAAATGTTGATGGATTTATAAAACTTGAATAGAAGTAAAATAGTTTTTTTATATTTATAATGAATGACTTAACAGACCAAACTGAAGCATAATGCAATAAACAAAAAGTTCAATAGAATACCAGGATATTGTAAATTTGTAATTAATTTTATTCAGATGAAGATTACAGTCAATGAGAAACCTGTGATTGTTTTTTCTTCGCCAATTCTGGGATACGCGGAGGAGTGCTTGAAAGGGCACAACGCAGGTCATTTTCTACCTCTAATCTACTACGTTGCTTCGTTTTAATTTGCAACAGAGTTGAAAAGCCTGACTCACAAAGATATGTCGACACAAACGGAAGCAATGCACGGATAGCTCTTTCTGCCACTTTTGGGTAGGAATCGCACATCAAGGGCCAAAATTCTGTGATTGATTTCTCATCGAACATATCTCTTGCTCCCGAATCAGTTTTCCCCCCTGGTTGAGAATCCCTGGGCTAGAGTATGGTTTCAGGGTTGGTACTCAGAAGAAAGAGATATGGAGTTGGGGATTCCACAGGGAGGTGTACTTAGCCCCACTCTTTTTAACATATTGATGAACATAATGGCTCCCTACGAATTTCCTGGAAACACATAGGTTGTAATATATGCTGATGATATACTTTTACAGTGTAAAGGTATAAGAAACATGCAAGAGGCTTCAGATACATTGAGTACACTTTGCTGTAGAATGGGCCTTGTAATTAGCAATGAAAAAACTAAATATCAGGTCAGAAATTATGAACGAGGGGATTTATTTTAGAATGGATTAAGGCTAAGAAAGTTGATGTTTACAAATACCTTGGGATGTACAGTCTCGGTCAAGATTCTCCGAACACTGCTGAAGACAGCTGGCAACTCAAGGCTGTTTGTTTACTATACTGCGTAGTATAATATAATACAAAACAACAAAGCCCAACCATTAATTAAGCAACAGGGAACTAAGTAACCAATCACCGATAACCTTTTACATTCATTCATATTTTTACGACGTACTATAGTAAGCAAACGGCCTTGAGTTGCTAGCTGTCTCCAGCAGTGTTCGAAGAATCTTGAACGAGACTGTACAATCAAAGATAAAAGTCGTGTCGCGGTTTTATCCGGAGATTAAATATAACTCATGAAACATTACGAGAGCCATACCACAAGGCAGAGCGCATCAAAATTTAGCCCTTCCGCATATGTTTTCAACAAATTGCACATGACTTTTGTCTTTCATTGTACACACAGTAAAAAAAATATCGAGCAGGGGGGTTCTGCTGACTTCCGTAATGATCCACACATTACCTGATGTGCCGGCAGGGTTGATATGCGTGCCTGTAAGGCAAAGGTTTCCACCTACCTGTGGTAGGGCCATATTAGTTACGTCCCACAGGACTGGCATAATATCATCAACACCATTACTTTAATTATCTTACAAGGCACTATATACCAAGCCACCATAATACAGGACACACAGTCCACTATCCCTCGTCCGTGGTGTCATATTTTTTCGCACATAATCCGTGCGGTATTTTTTTTACTGTGTGTACACCCTCCCACATTTCCACCTGCTGCAGTCAGCGTTGTCATTCCTAGTCTCCAAGAGTCATGAACCACGGGAGTATGAACCCTCGTCCGCAGCATTCACTCGTGACATGTAGTGGAGTACCTGGGGCCGGGATGAGAGGAGGGTGACGGGCTAGTTAGGGGGTGAGGAGGGCAGGAGTGTAAGGTGGCAACCGGGATAGGAGAGGGCAAGGTAAAACGTCTTCAGCTACAACCCAATATTTATTAAGCAAACTATCAATGCATAATAAACAGAATAATGTGGTATCGGAAATTGGTAAGTCTGCACCTGTTACTGGTGTGCTTAATTACATATTCATATATTGCTGACCAAATGTTGTGAGACAATATATAAGCCAAAATAATGCTTCACTCCCTATCCTACCCACCTCTCCCCCTTACACTCAAGTCCATCAGCCGTGTTCTGTTCCTCGAGGGTCATTCCCTCCTTCGCAAAAATGTGTGGAACTGTCACCAGCCCGAAGGGCATACAGTATATTATTTTTTTTTCCGATGGGTTGAATTTTCTCACACAATGAGTAACAGATACATATGATTACGGCTATAAAGAATGTAATATTAATGTAGTGTAACAATACAGTAATCCGAAATCGCCAAGCACATATAAAATAACACACAACTATGATTGCGAAGCAGTTCCGCTTTTTGAGTGGATGTTTTTATTATTACTGCTTACAACAACACGAAACACAGCTTCAGTGGTTTATATATTCTTTCTACTGAACTATAGCACTCGTATTCGAAGTAATGTTTGCACATATACTCTTGTTAGATTTGGCCAACCTGGGACATGTGTGTCGTTGCAAGAACATGTTGTATGCTACTTTATCCGCGTAGGGACTCAATGATTTGCTGGTATGGACCAGAGGTTATGCATGATGGTCGCTAGTCAACATATTCTAAAGTGCTGAAATAGGTAAACAATATAAAATCAGCAGGGCCGACTGAATATTGCCAAAGACTAGGAGACATTAAGTTTTACTTTTAATTAAGATGCTATTATTGACGATGGGAGATATTCCACTGGGTATTTCTATGCTCACCTCCATTCGACCTAATGAAGATATCTGTAATTTATCAGCTAATATCTCGTTCGATGTCTATATGATTCATCATGAGAGCTAAGAGTTGACATGTTAACACTTTGACCATTACAAACCTTATGCAAAACATAATCACATCACACTCATTAAAAAGGCGAGCATTAGCCACAATTTTGTCAACGCAATTACAATAAATGTTCAATGAAGTCGTCATCGCTAGTTCACAATTAACATTTGGTTAGTGAATCTACCACATTCAGGCCATGAAGGCTCACTCACTCCTGACGTCCACATGGACAGGCGGCGGACTCGGTTAATCTTACGGAGTCGCGTCATCACCCTGCGAGACAGCGGCCTTACAGGTAGTTTAAGGGCCAATGCTCTCCACTTAGGTGTCTCTCCTAGGACTGTTTCCAAGTGGATACAGAGAAACTGCTGAATGGCAGCTTCTAACGCTTGTATCGGATTCAAATCATAAGGCAAACACAGACAAGATAACTTTTCAATAATATAATTACTACAAAGGAATAAATACATAAGCTGTTACAAATGTGCATAAAAAAACCTATTCGCATTTACAACCAGAACTTCACTAGTCTTTTACTCTCCAATTCTTAATAATTTATCGTTTCGTATGAAAATACCAAATAACCAAATTTCACAGGGTTCCTGCAAGCAAGGAGCGCCTCATCGATCAACACCTGTGAGGCTTTCCTTCGCTCGCCAGTATATTGGCGAGAGGTTAGACTTTTGGTCAAAAGTGGTCTTCTCTGATGAGAAGACCTTCGCTTCCACCAATCATATCCAGATACATTTGAGGAGGCGGAATAACACGGGGTATGGTTATTGTTACCGCCAATGAGAAGAACCAGGAAATATTTAAGTTTCTGCGGAGTCTTACAGCTCCGTTACACGACCATAAAGGACTGCACAGGGAGACAGCGACCGTTATGTTCACCCAAGATCTGAGCAAAGGAGCAATGCATAGTCAGTCGGGTCAAGCAATATGTGGGTTAAGGTGCAGGAAGACGACGACGCTTGACAATCAAGCACGCCCCGGGTCGTCCTGCCGGTGGTGAACGTCAGTGTAAAGGGAACCGGAAGCCGGTCGGGAATGACGATCAGGACAAGGGTGTTCCTTGACTCTGGTAGAGACAGATCATTCTGTACTCAAAATTGAGCAAACAAGATGGGCGTGAGAGGCGAGAAGGTGCGACTATCCATTGGAAAGCTGAGGTACAAATCGACCCAGTGGGCTGCCGAGGCTGATCTGGAGGCCCGCAGTATTGGCCAGAGAAGGGTGCATATGCTCCATCTGCCAAAGGTCCTAATCATCGAAGAGTTCCCAGCAATGCTGCAAAAGGCACTTCAGAGGGGTTCTAGCGCCCGAACAAGATTGCTCAGTGGAATTGCTAATTGGTCAAGACGTTCCGCACGCAAAAGTACCTTTGGAGGTCAGAGTAGGAGGTGACAGATCTCCTTTCGCTGTACGAACGCGCCTAGGCTGGACGGTGAACGGACCCGTGGGATACCAAATGGCGCCTCACGCTACAGAATGCCTGACGATACGGAGCAACGAAGTTCCTGTGACGCGCTTGGAGAAGCAGGTCAGACGCCTTTGGGAGTTAAAAGACGACCACTCTACAAGCGATGGCACCAGGGTGGGAAACCACTAACAATTCCCAATGCCATTTAGGAAGGAAGACCCGGACTTCCCAACAACCAAGCCATGGCTGAATAGCGACTGAAGAGCTTAAGGGGAAGACTGATGAAGAATACAAGGCTTTACCAGCACTACACAGAAGAGATGAAATGCTTGTTGTGCAAGGACTACGCCGAATTGGTTCCCGCATCCCAGCTCACTGAAAACCCAGGACAAACATGGTACCTTCCACATCACTCTGTGTTGAATCCCAAGAAGCCAGACAAATTACGCATCGTCTTTGATTGTGCCACTGTGTATGCCAACACGTCGTTGAACAGTGAAGTTCTACAAGGACCAGACCTCAACAACAAAATGTTAGGCGTCCTGATACGATTTCGCCAGGGAAAGACGGCAATCATGGCAGATATTGAAGCCATGTTCCACCAAATTAGAGTCACACCTGAACATCGGGACGTCATGAGGTTTTTGTGGTGGGACAGTGAAGACTTGACTCAAGCTCCACGCTCGTATAGAATGAAGGTTCATCTCTTTGGAGAGGTGTGGAGCCCGTCGTGCGCAGTATACGACTTAAGACGCACCTTCTCTGATCATAGTACTAAGTTTCCTGCGACTGTCGCCAGGGCGGAATGCAACTTCTACGTCAATGATTTATTTCTATCACTTGACTCTTCGAGTGAAGCTACGGAAATGTCACAGCACCTACGACATTGTTCAAAAGGGGAGGCTTTCGCCTCACGAAATGGGCAAGTAATCGCAAGGAAGAGATAAGTTGGCATAAAGGAACTCAACCTGAGCCAACAGCTTCTACCGGTGGAACGAGCCTTAGGAGTCACATAGGACTTGGAGAACGATCAGTTTGCTGTCGAAATTCAAGTCCAAAGTAAGCCAGCCACAAAAAGAGGACTTATGAGCTTTGTCAGCTCAGTCTATGACCCTCTTGGCTTAATAGCTCCGTTCCTCATTAAAGCAAAACTGTTGTTCCAAGATGAATGCAGACGAAGAAAGAGATGGAACGAACCATTACTGGAGCAGAGGAAGTTAGCTCCCCTCAGACAACAAACTATTTCCCGACTAGAGCTGTGTGCAGCTGTCTTAGCCGTCAATGCTGACAAGATGATAAGGCAAGAACTGGAGTTGAAAGTCGAAGGGTCGATTTTTTAGACGGACAACATGTTGGTTCTCCAATACATAGGAAACACCAGTCATCGGTTTCACACATTTGTGGCGAACAGAATGGCTGTTATACAGGAGCTCTCAGAGATAAATCAATGGAGGCATGTAAGCACGATACTAAACCGAGCGAATAATGCAACACGTGGACTCTCTGTGGAGCAAATGGCCGACGGCGGCCGGTGGATGCAAGGACCAGACTGTTTACGTAAGGGAGAGGAACACTGGCCAGAGAGGTTAAAACTAACCATGGACTTGAGTGGGGACGTGGAGGTATAACGGAACGTAGCCGCCTTGATGTCTAGTGGTGCGACCACGGCACCCGCACAGGGGGTGCAAGCACTGTGGGCAAGGTATTCATCGTGGCCTCGTCTACTGAAAGGAGTGGCATGGCTGAGGAGGTTTGTTAAATGGCTAAAAGAAGGAAAGGACCAACGGCGAGATATGCAAAGGGGATTACACGTAGCGGAGTTAGAGAGGGCAAGAGTTGTCATTTTACGCGCAGTGCAAGAGGAATGGTATCAGGACGACATAAAGGCGATGGCAGGGAATGGATAAAGGAAACAGAATGGAATCTACAGACTAGAGCCATTCCTAGACGAGGAGGGACTCATCAGAGTAGGCGGACGGATAAGGAAGTCAACATCCCATATTGCTTCCATATCGGCTTCATGTCAATGACATCATAGTGCGGGATGTACATGAGAATCAGGCCGGACATTCCGGGAGAGAACACACCCTAGCGTGCTTACAGCAGAAATTTTGGATTCCCAGGGCACGAAGAATACTTAACAAAACCACCAGGCACTGCGTGGTATGTCGCCGGAACAACTGGAAGCCCACACAACAACGTCCTGCTGACTTACCGGTTGACCGTGTTACTCCAGCTAAACCTCCGTTTACTTACACAGGGACGGACTGCTTCGTACCATTCAACTTTAAGCAAGGACGAAAACGACTTTGGAGATGGGGTTCACGTGCCTCACAACCCGTGCCATACATCTTGAAGTCCTCGCCTCGCTCGACGCTGGCGCATTCATCAACGCCATAGTAAGATTTTCATCACGACGAGGCACACCAGAACGAATAAGATAGGACAACGGGACTAACATGGTCGGTGCAGACAAGGAACTGAGAACAGCTGTACGGATCTGGGAGAGTGAATAACGCATTTAGGAAACCCTCCTAAGGAAACAGATAGAATGGGTCTTCAGCCCACCCACAACGTCACACATGGGGAGCTTATGGGAACGTCAGATACGGACGGTGAGGAAGGTTCTCCGGGCGATCGTGGGAACACAAGTATTGGGCGACGAACGCCTGCAGACGCTCTTCTGCGAAGTGGAATTAGTGGTGAACGAGCGGCCTATTACTCTCGTGTCGGAATACGTCAACGATCTGGAGGCAATTAAGCCCAACCAACTCATGGGCCCGGGATCGAAACGTGATCTGTCCTTAGGTGGCCTTCGAACTGAAGTATTTTATCGCAGACGATGGAAACATGCCCAGTTTCTAGCGGACCAGTTTTGGAAACGTTGGATGAAGCAATACCTGCCTCTGCTGCGCAGTCGCCAAACACAGCTCACTCCACGACGAAACTTTAAACTCAACGACATGGTCATTGTCGCTGGAGAGCACACACATAGAAATCAATGGCCCTTAGGCAGGATAAATGAGGTAAATCCAGATTATGATGGACTTGTACGTCGCGTCAAGGTAAAGAATGTACGCGGTGCGATGGTGCGCCCTGTAGTAAAACTTTATCTTTTGGAGGAACTTCACTTACAGTCAACTGATGTGGTACCGATATGTATGTTGGATTTATAAGTGTCGACATTCGACTTTGCTGCTTCTTGAGCGTGTGCGCTCAACAGGGGGAGTGTTACCGCTAATGAGGAGAACCAGGAAATATTTTAATTTCTGTGATTACTGGGTAGCGAGGTTAGTAGGTAGGCTGTATCAGAACAGTGAGGCGAAGGGCTTGGCGGGTGTTGATATGATGAAGACGCTGATTGTTTTTGTCTGTCAAAATAAACCAAATGCCATACACCCGTCACCCTGCTCGGAGGGCTCAGAACACGCTTTGAAGCCGTACAGGGAACACCCTACTCCTCTAAGACCCGAAAATACCTAAGTCTGTTTACGGAACATTAGTGCATACATGAGATACTACCAGCATATTATTGTGTCAATTACATTATGTTAAGGGATGCTCTTAATATCCCACTCTAGTTGTATTATCGTGTTAAGTTCATTAGGTTATATCAAATGTTTACTGATGTAATAATTGTCTTTGACAGGTTTGACCGAATTATATTATCGAGTCATCGTATCTGGGTCCACTTATCCCGTGATTGCATGGTTGCCTTAAGGGCGATTACAGTCATACTGAAACCAATTAATAGTGTATAGGCTAAGAATGCTAGAATGCTTTTTGTCTATTAATCAGCCTTAAGGATAAGTGTAAGCGTAAGCCATTAATCAGTTTAAACGTAAGCATGAAATTGGTGTCATTAACCTACATATTGAAGTGATAACCGTGGTAACATTATGAGATGTTCTAATTACCACCATGCTATTGTACTATTCCAGATGATACTAAATGTTTACATAATACTTCCTTGAGATAAATGTATAGTATATATCAGGTGCCTCAAAGAGAGCTCAGGTTCTCAACTGGCTTAGCCATGTTAATATTGTTATTATTATCCACTCTGTATCTGTATTTTTCTGGCTAAATATACTGTTTCAATTCAATTCAATTCAATTATCTTTTTTTCGCCTCCCAGGCCCCGTTGTAGGTCGATGACCCATGCCCGGGTGGGCTATCCCCCGTAAAAATTACTTGTGTAACAGAAACTCTCTCCCGTTGACCGACAGAACTCAGATGGTACAACAGCCAACTTTAATCCTGTGGTAAAGGAGTAAACGAGTACACTTGTGACAAGCACAGCGTCATACACAAATAGTCCCCAAATATGGCCTAGCAGAGATAGAATTAGTCACATATAAAGATGATGAAGAAGGAAGATGCGGTAACAAATGACGACTTAACAACAAAAGGAGATAGACGTAATGCTGATGTGTGTTAAGCAGCTCCTCGGTGGCAATATAATGCCAATAATATTTCACAAATTTATGTTCTACCTTGAAGAGGCGATCGACTGTCTATAGTCAGAGAAACAATGTATGTACTCTCATATAATCGCTTATGCCCCAATGTAGATCCCACTATGTACTGTACACTGAAGCTCAGCCCCTGACTCCGCCATCCAAGTGCAGCGCGGCGACGCCGCCAATGGTGCCCGACGCCTCGATTCGGAATTTTCTCATAATTTAATAGGCGCTATTCCCAGGCTCTAATGCACCCTAAGGGTCGGTCGTGGGCATTAGACTACGTCAGGAGCCGGCTGAGGTGACGTTGCAAGGCATTGCACCCCAGTCCTTGCAGTCAACCCGAAGCAGTCTATAGACCTATGGCGTACCGCAGCCTTCCTCCCAGGGACCATGATGCGTCGCAAGGCAGCGCATACAGCGGTAACAACTTAATAAACTTAGACATAGTCTAATATCGCGACCCTAACCCCAGTCTGTTACTTTACATCCGTTATTAATAACAAACCTAACATCATAAGACTTATGCCGTCATCACTGATTGTGAATTAATCTTAACTTAAATTGTGAAATCATACTTTTAAGGATCAAACATGATCAGAGCTTTAAATAATGTTTTTTTTTTTTCTAGTATGTTTGTGTACGTATAAGCCGAGTTTCACCACGGGTAGTATGCCCCGTTACGACGCATCATGCACCTCACTTAACCATAACATAATGCAACTTGATCAGGTTCCCACGCAACATGACTTTATAAGCTACTGTAATATATAACTCTCCAGCGGTTATTTCCTGGCCATCTCGAGGGTGTTGTCACGGTCAGTCATGCTGGGGTGGGCGGTCAATCGTGGAGGGTGGGCGGTCAAGCGGTCACCCCACCACCATCCTCCCCACCATTACTACCCTTGCAACAAAAAATAAACAAATATTTTGTCTAACAATATCCACGAAAATTTTATTTGACTCACCATCCTTTCATTAAAATTATAATTTCAGAGAATTCGATCATATTTATCTCTATATACAGGAGGTGTCTCATACAAAAAAAAAATATGAAAAGGTGATAAACAGAGAAATTAAGAAATTGGAACGTACAAGCGTTGCCATCATCGTTCACCTGGGCAACTGAATGAGAGTGAATCACTACCTCTACATTCTAGACTTTCATTGTGTATTCTACCATTGCTGCGTCATTGTACCCTAAGTTTCGTCCGTAGAGAATGGGTATTCAGGCAGTAAGAACGAAAGCAAATGAGCGCGGGGGTAAAATTATGGGTGGAAGCGTCACAGTGAAAGATTTTTGGCCTGCACCCGCCCTCGGACGCACCTGTCGCGCTGTTGTTGATCCTCATTGCTGTAGTTTCCTTCTGTCATCATTATATAATTTCTTGTTGCTGCTGCTGCTGCTGCTGCTCTTACGAAGGATCTCTGACATAAATTATTGTCAATTACATTAATGATAATTCCTTATTCTGTTTACCACTTGTTTTGTCGTTTTTTTTTTTCATGCATGTTTTCTTTCAGCTGAACACATCAGTGCAGGCATGATCCAATTGCCTGACACAAGGCCACGTCAACCATTTACATATCTGAATAAAAGCGTTTCACTCATGTTTTGTAGCAATTGGTATATCTCATTTAGTCCATATAGCATACGGACTTCAAATATGCCTAAATATAGAAGTTAACTCCTTCACAGGTCATTTTTTTTTAAAAGATTCGATCACCTAAAACATTAAAACAGACAAACAAGTAAAAATATTAATGGATAAGTTTTCCCTAATTAAACTCAATTTCAGCAACGAAAAACAAAAGAAAGGGAGTCTGATTATCTTTCAGCCGGCAGTAGCCACAACTTGTTGCAGTTACAGTAATACACTTTATACCACCAATTCTGCAGTATTCACATACAAATTTAAAAATTCTGCAGCAGAATGTATAGCAAGTAATACATTAAGTTAACAAGTTCGCTCGTATTTTAGGTTAGAAATGGGGAGCATATTAAGAAGGTGACTAAACTGTACAAGTTTTCCACAAGTCTTTAAACAGATACAAACCACGGAGAGTCCAGCCCGCGCTATCATGGTTTGAAGTTCTTGTAGTAGTGTGTACAATCCAACCCACCACCTCGGGAGACTAGAGTAAAAACGAACAATAATATTAAATTAATTCATTAATAATTGAAAAATTACTGTTTTAAACACTTAAAGCTACCCTGAATATTTGAGTTCTCAATATATTCCAAAATTTCCTCCTGTTAAATTTATTCAGGGATAAGAAGTTTATAAGCCTGACAACCTCAGAAATATTACATTTCTTGAAGGAGCTTTGAAACCTCACGACTAAGTCATTTCAGCATATTTTCAAGAACCTTGTAAACTCATCTCAACCAACAAGTAAGCCTTAAGAGATTAAAAGTGGGATATCGATAACTGATCCTATCAATTTACTTACGATGAGAAACCATGACGAGACAGAGTGAGTTACACCCGGAGCACACACACACACACACACACACACACACACACACATGCAGGTGCAACACGGCCAAGGGAGTCGTCCTTATTATCAGGCTCAGACTTGTTACCTTGACTCAGCTGTTCTGTATCTTGAGATTCATATTTTACCTACATTTCTAACTTGTTATCATAGGTAGTTACTAAAGAATAGTGATGCCGATAATAATGTGATAGAAATGTCAGTAAAGTGATGACGGTGACCGACATTACCACCGTGGGAAAATATAGTCAAGGGCGTTACCGTACACCACCTAGTGATTTGCACACACACACACACACACACACACACACACACATACACACAAACATATATACAAATGATGATGGTTGCCCCTCGTGTTCCAGGATGACCGGCTCTAGGGCTTCCTAGGCGAAAATTTGCTTAAGGTGTAGAAACTGTTACCAAGACAACAAACACGTCCTAAGGTAACAAGTTGCATGACCCAGTGTCAAGGAATAATCCCTGAAGATTGGACAACTCGCCAACTACACTGGCTAACCATTGCCCAGGAACACAATTTGCAAATGGATTAACATACAGGCTTCCAATTACTACTGGGTAAGCAGAGGCAGGTGAGGTAAATGGCGTCAAGAAACTTGCCCATAATTACACCCTGCACAAGAATCGAACTAGGGACCACTCACTTGAGAGACAAGCATTCTGACCATTACATCACACACACACTGCCATTCACATGCATACCTGGTATGCATTGTATAATCTTGATTGTCACAGTTTACCCTCCATGACGTGGGTAACCACCTTCCGTCAGGGATGATTTTTTGTTCTTACCCGAACTATACGGAGCTCGTGGTCAATAGTAATACCTGTAGGTTATGTATCTAAGCTACTGTGCCGAGTAGCAACCCTGTACATAAGCTATTGTACGGAGTAGCAACCCTGTACATAAGCTACTGTGCCGAGTAGCATTTATATATATAATCACGTGGCAACACTGCACGTGTTATGTGGCAACATTGCCCCGAGGCTGCCATATGGCAAGGCAGCCCCAGTCTGACTGTGTGAGCCGTGCATGGCACACGCGAGTCACCACTTGTATTTCTCTCATCCATAATAAACGGGCTCAGTGTTACTCAGTGTTTCCCTAGCCATCACTGCATTCTTCAGGGCACACTAGTAACTTTCAATACCAAGGTACACAACTCCACAACTTTAGAATACGTGTAATATATGTGTAAACACAGACACCCACAGGCAGACCCGGGTCCGTGGTCAATAGTAATTCCTTGGGACAGATGTGTAAAGATTCAGGTCTCGTAACTGCTTCCGTTTTGCAGCTGTGAGTGGAGCAGACAGACATATACACACGAACAGACGCGTCCCTTTATTATTATTATTATTATATCAAGACTTTGCCAAAGCTTTCGACATCGTGCCCCATGAATGTATTCGGGGAAGTGTCCTAGAGTAGATCAGAGACTTTCTCCGCAACCGTAAACAGTGTGTGGTGATTAATGGCACAAAATCGGGCCACGACAACGTTTCGAAATGCAAAAGGATTACAGTATAGGTCGTACCAAACAGTGTGAAGGCGCATCACATGTCGCAACTGGATGAAAAACCTGATTGTGCACGTTGACAACTGAAATTCCCGGACCATTATGAGATGAGGGTAAATCTTATTAAGATGAGCGTTCACATGCCTAGACCGTCCCTCATAACGCTCTTCAAAAGTTATGTACTCTCCTGTTTGAAATGCTACCACCCAGTCTAGTCGTTCCTCGTTCCTCGAATACGCTGGATAGCTTCAAACATAGGTTGGATGGATATATAAGCGATAGGGGTTGGGTATTAACGGGACTGCCCAGTATGGGTCAATAGGCCCGCTGCAATTTCTTCCATGCTTATGTTCTTATATGCTAGAGCAGTGGTCCCCAACCAGTAGTCCGCGGGCACCCGCAGAACCATATTATGGAGCCCGCAAAGGTTAATTAGAAAATGTTAAAATATTGGGGATTCTTTATGAGAATGAAAATAATTAAAATATGTAATACCTTGAAAGGAATTTAGTGAGAGTTGGAAGGGAACTGCCGATTGTCCCGAGTCTGTCGTGTACAGGACGTGTGTTTTTACCCCAGACCCGACCCAGAAAGAGAGAGAGAGAGAGAGAGAAAACCAGCCTGATAACTTTATATATATGAGGGTGTTTTTCTTGAATGTAGATCCAAAGTTTTGGCGCCCACCACTATGTTTTCAATGACAAATGTGGCCCAGAGCCTACAAAAGGTTGGGGACCACTGTGCTAGACTGTCGGTTGATTGAAAATGTCCAAAGGAGGGCCATTAGGCTGGTGCCAGCACTCCAGCACCATCGGCATTCCGAGATGCCTGCACCTGCAATTGCACAGCTTATTACTATATACAGACAAGGAGTGACTTAATAGAAGTCTATTAACCCCTCAGCCGAGTGTCCATACTTGGAAATCGCGAATGCCCGCCCCACTGTCGTTCACAGCTTAAGGTTAAAGACCTCACAAGCTCAGATAATTATCCTGGCAAAAATTCTTTGAGTGAAAGTAGTGAACTCTTGGAACAATCTACCAGAGAGTGCTGTGACGGTACCGAGTTTGAACTCATTCAAGACCAGATTCAACCAACACTGGCGCAAGTATAGATATATCACTTGCCAACAGCGCGTAACATGAAACGTGACCGATCGCCGAAGCTGCTCTGGTCAGTTGGGGAGAAGATAAAGCAAAGTAAGGTGCATTTTTATCTTGACTTCGTATCTAGTTGTGTTATTGCGATCGACCAAAGACAAAAAGAAAATCAAGATAAAGCCAAGGTTCCTTGACTCAAGTCCATGTACGTGCAGAGGTACTTTGACTTTTTTTTTGTATTTTTTTAATGTAACAGAGAAGTGTTGAAAGGCATAAAATTAAATCTAATGCCATGTGAACAATATCGTCCGCAGCTCCCAGGAAAAGAATGTCACAAGCAGACGCAATTTGACGCTGCAAAGGCTTAGGAAAGACTAATGAGCTTGTGAGTTTTGTGGGACGAAGTGGTGTTCTCTCCAACTCGCCAAATATTCTGTACCGTCTACGGTGAAATATAATTATTGGGATTTCTATGTTGTTTCTCTTTTTTTTTATAATGTGAACATAATCCTACACAAGGAACGCATCTATACCATCCCGTGCTGAGTTTATACAGCTTGATTCATTACACCCTTGTCACAGACAAACGATACCGGATACCCAACACGAGCTTTAACAACATAAATTGCTTCATGTAACATTTCCTTCAGCTGAATAGCTCTCAACCCCGATACAGGATGGATTCGTACCGTGGTCCTCCATAGCGACAACAACTTCAATAACAAGAGCTGATGTTCCTAGATTTTCTGGTTTGTTTGATCGATGGTGCACTATATGATCCCCTGTAAGTTTAAGAGCATGCTTAAGCTTAATCAAACAAAATGTAAAATAGCCGACTGATGCACGATCAAATCATACCGATATGTTCCTCGCGTCATTATGGTGGGTGTCACGAGCCTGGGCGCTCGGGATCTTGCATAGCTTGAGGCATCTGTTCACGCTTCCATTTCACACAAGCTACTATTAATTTGTTAATTGTACTTATTATATTATTATTGTTCTTAGTTACTTAGGTTAATTGTATATTTATGTATGTAATTTATATGCATCATTGTCTTACTCTGTTAAGTCAACTCAAGAGTAATATTAATTAATTATATAAAATATCCAGCAAATGTCTAGATCACTTGATATGAGACGCTCCTCCACGGCGTACCCACGCCACGCTCCCCAGTAGCGAAAATCCGTGGCTTAGATTAGACGTGTCTATTCGTTCTCTAGCCTTGACCTTTGTCTAAGTGCTTTATCAAGTCTTCTGCAATGCCCTAGGGGTATCAGGTATTAGTGACACGTTTAGTTAGGCCTAGGAAGGGATCCTGGTGGTAAGGTATCTCCTGTTTGGTAGGGATAATCATTTTGTATTGATTGTTATATATATATATTTCGTATGTCTTGTGTAATATAGTAATGTTAAGTAATATTTGTTTGGTCTAACTCCTTACAGTATAGTTTCGCCCTTCCGGCATCACTCTTATTTTATTATACAATTACTTATTCACTTAAATTCATGTTTGCTAATCATTACTCCCTTTAAAACATAAATTGATTTAATTAATTATCTTCCCTTTTGTGATTCACTTATTTCAACTGGTCTTACTTTTTCAAGTACATTTAGTTGACTAGGTTTTTGGTGAGGATAATTATTGCCGTGTTCCCTGTTTGTACCTTTATTTGTTAATAACTTGGGGTAGGATTCACTCCCCAAGTATAAAGAGTAGTGGGATCGCGACAAGTGGGGGCCTGTCCGGGAGCTAACCGCCATTGTTGCGTCATATCAAGTGTTGTTACTCGCCAGGTGTTGTTTCATCGTTAAGTATTTTTGGATGCAAGTTGCTGTGTTCACAGTGTTCATTTATATTGCTTCTGTTATTGCTTAAGCTACTGGTGAGTTAACCCTTATCTTGTGTACCAGGTGTTTGGTTAATCCCTTGCTGTGTTTCACAGTTTATTGCATTTTGACATTATTAATTAGCTAGCTAGTTAGCTTAGCTGCCACTGTTATTTTTTTTTCGCTACTCGATTTTGAATTCAACATGTTTGACCTGGAAAGCTTTTTGGCTTCACCTTCAGCCGAAGTACTGAAGGGGCTTACTAAGGCAGAGTGGCAATCCCTCGCTGCTTATTATGAAGTAGAAGGCCGCTCTTCCATGAATAAGTCTAGTTTAGAAGAGGCTGTCCTCAATTACCTTATTGACAATGAAATCATAGCCCAACCGTCGGGAAATTCAGAGGAAATTGTTACACCAAGTAATTTGGCCTTACAAGTTGAACTCAAAAGACTCGAGGTGGAGCTGGAAACTCTCAAACAACGAGGTTTGGCTCAAGGTAGTAATACTTCAACATTCAGTGGAGACAAATGTCTCAACAGTGTTCCTAAATTTAATGAGGAAGAACCAGACAAATTCTTCTCTCTTTTTGAGAAAATTGCCCGACTTAACAAGTGGCCTGTTTCTCAATGGTCTCAACTTATTTATAGATCTTTCACTGGTAAAGCATTAGATGTTTTTTCTGCCCTCTCTGAGGATCAATGTCGAGACTATGCCCTTCTTAAGTCCGCGGTTTTGAGCGCGTATAAACTTGTTCCTGAAGCCTACCGGCAACAGTTCCGTAACTGCCGGAAGACTGACAAACAAACATTTGTGGAGTTCTTCAGGCAGAAACAGGTTCTTTGTCGGAGGTGGATTGAAAGTGAGTCTGCCCATGTAGAACATGACAAGCTTGTTGAACTAATCCTGCTAGAGGAGGTTAGAAAGTGTATCCCAGGCGACATTCGAGCACACTTGGATCAGAGAGGTATCTGTACCCTGGCTGATGCTGGTCCAGTGGCTGACCATTATTCCTTAACTAATAGAAATGTAAATTCCAGGTCTTATGCTCTCATGTCCCAGTCCTTCACTTCCTTCAAGCGGCCCACACCAACATCTACATCGGGGTCCCTGCCTCTTGTCATACCGACCCGACCCTCAGGTTCTGCATCATCTACCCCGGGTGAGCCCATGGTCCATGGGACAGGTGGATCCACTCCTACTGGTGAGAGAAACTCTAGTTGCAGGTACTGTAAGAAGCCAGGACATGTCATCAGCGACTGTCTCAAGTTAAAGAAAAGAAATTCCTCTCACCAAGGATCCCCCGCTCTTTTGGTCAGGGTGGCCGAGCAATCGGAGAAATTATTGGAGCCCTGTGTCACTGCCCTCAGTCAGACTGTTGCCCTGAATCCTTCCCCCTCTTCTATGATATCAACCTTTGAACCATTTTGTTCTCCTGGTTCCTTAGCTTTGGATCAATTCAGTCAACCCATTTCTGTTAAACTCTTGAGAGACACAGGCTCAGCCTTATCTCTTGTTACTAAAGAAGCTGCTCCATTCCTGGATTCATGCTATACTGGTAGCTGGGTGCTGGTGAACGGTTTGACCGGTGGGTCGCGTATTCCCCTTTGTCAAGTGTACCTGCGGTCATCCATAAAGTCAGGTTATGTCACGTTAGGAGTAGTAGATAGCTTACCTGTAGAAGGGGTCTCTCTATTGATAGGAAATGACCTCGTTGGCGACATGATGTTCCCTAATGTTGTTATCTCATCTTGTCCCACTGCCGAGAATAATACTGTGCAGTTAGAAGTAGACTTTCCAGGGTTGTTCCCTGCGTGTGCTGTGACCCGTAGCATGAGCCGCAGTACAGAAGTAGAAGAGACTAGTGAAGTTGATGAAGTTTCCCTCCAGGACTGTGAGAAGTCCGAGGATAATCTTGTTCAGCCGGACCATACTGATCTTGGTCTCAGTGAATTCTTTGAGGATTCCCCACCACCAGATAACCTCCAGAGTAGTTCTGATGGAGATAGGAACCCAGATGTCACTAGTTTTGGTTCCTCTCCCATCACTAGAAGTAGGTTTATTGAGCTACAAGCAGGGGATCCTGAGCTGGTAGGTTTTCTCAATAGGTCAGTCACTGAGACAGAAGCTGAGCAAGAATCAAATTGCTACTACACTAGGTCTGGTGTATTAATGCGGAAGTTCCGTCCCTCCAATTCTCCTGCCAATCACCCTTGGTTAGTTCATCATCAAGTTGTTATTCCCAAACCTTTGCGGCAGGACATACTTAGTATCGCTCATGATGGGGTGGGTGGTCATTTAGGAGTTAGGAAGACTTATGCAAAAAATTTATCCCAGTTCTTTTGGCCTAGGATGAAGAAAGACGTCAGCTCTTACTGTCGCACTTGCCATGATTGTCAGGTAGCGGGGAAACCGAACCCGTGTTAAACCATTCCCTCTGCAGCCTATCCCAGTCATTGAAGAGCCCTTTAGTAAGGTGGTCATAGATTGTGTCGGTCCCTTACCTAAGACCCTCGTGGTCATCAGTTCTTGCTAACCATTATTGATTGTGCAACCCGTTATCCTGAAGCCATTCCCTTGCGCCACATCACAGCGAAGAATGTTATCAAAGCCTTAACCCACTTCTTCACTCAAGTAGGCCTTCCTACAGTGGTGCAATCAGATCAGGGTTCCAATTTTACTTCCCGGTTGTTTAATCAGGTAATGCAAACCCTGGGAGTCCGGCAGTTGAGGTCTTCGGCCTATCACCCTCAGTCACAGGGGGTGGTAGAGAGATTTCACCAGACACTAAAACTCATGCTGCGCACCTTCTGTCTGGAGACTGGGAAGGATTGGGACGAGGGAGTTGACCTGCTTTTGTTTGCTGTTCGGGACAGTAAACAAGAGTCGCTAGGATTCTCGCCCTTCCAGCTCGTCTATGGACATGAGGCACGAGGGCCTCTTAAGGTGTTAAAAGTGTGTTGGTTGAGTGATCAGAGCGCGACGCCCTTAGCTTCATATGTGGTCCAATTCAAGGAGAAGTTGCGTCTGGCTGTAGAACTTGCCCAGTCCAACTTAAGGTGTGCTCAAGTGAAAATGAAACTGCATTTTGATAAGGCCCATAAGGCAAAACCTAGAGAATTCCAAGTGGGGGAGCAGGTGTTGGCCTTCCTGCCCTTACATGATCACCCTTTTAAATCCAAATACAGTGGTCCATATGAAGTACTAGAAAAACAGGGGTCAGTGAATTATGTGATTAGCACCCCTGAACGGCGTAAGAAAAAACGCCTTATCCATGTCAATCTTTTAAAGTCATATCATGTTCGTAACGAAACCCTGGGAAAAGCAGTTGCTTGTGTTGATCAATCCTTGCCAAATTGTATCATTGTGCCAGAGTGTAAGGATGATAAAGATCAGTGTTTTTCTGAAATAATGAATGGGTCTAGTGTAAAAGTTGAAAACTCTACTATCTTGGAGGACCCCAGTGCTAAGTTGTGTCATCTCTCTAGTGACCAAGCCAATAATATAAAGTCTCTATTACAGGAGTATCTTAGTATAGTTGGTGATTACCCACTCTCTTGTTCAGTGCTGGAGCATGACGTTGAGACCAGGGGAGCCAAGCCAATCCGACAGCGTCCCTACCGTCTTAATGCCTTCAAGCGGGAGTGTGTGCGAGCCGAGGTACAGCGTCTTCAAGAGCTAGGCCTCGTCGAACCCAGCATCAGTCCATGGGCATCCCCTGTTGTTCTAGTTCCAAAGCCGAATGGGTCAATGCGGCTGTATGTGGATTACCGCAAGGTAAATGCCGTCACTGAACCCGATGGTTATCCCTTGCCACGCATCGACGATGTGATCGACGATCTTGGACAGGCAAGGTACGTGACCAAATTGGATCTCCTCCAGGGCTACTACCAGATAAGACTGACTGAACGCTCCAGGGCCATCTCTGCTTTTGTCACTCCTGAGGGGTTGTACCAATTCACAGTCCTTCCGTTTGGTATGCGGAACGCCCCTGCAACCTTTCAACGCCTCATGAATTTCATCACGTCTGGTCTGGAAGGTGTCCGCTGTTACCTAGACGACCTTATCGTCTTCAGCAGTTCCTGGGAAGATCACATGAGTCGTCTACAAGCCCTCTTCTCCATACTGGCTGCAAGCAAGCTGACGGTGAACCTCGTCAAAAGTGAGTTCGGCCATGCCCACGTCACTTTCTTGGGGCATGTGGTCGGACAAGGGGAAGTCCAGCCTATAGCAGCCAAAATTGAGGCAATTCAACAGTATCCAGTGCCAGGCGATAAGAAGAGTGTGATGAGGTTGCTGGGTATGGCGGGGTACTACCGCCGTTTTTGTCCAAACTTCTCCTCAGTTGCCTCTCCCATGACTGACCTGCTGAGTGGTAAGAAAACCTTCAAGTGGACTACGGCTTGCCAGGAATCTTTTAAGAATCTTAAATCCCTGCTGGCAAATGCTCCTGTACTACTTGCACCTGACCTCCAGAAACAGTTCACTCTCCATGTCGACGCCAGTGAAATTGGCGCCGGTGCTGTGCTTCTGCAAGAGGGTGAGAGTGATCACGTGCTTCATCCGCTGTGCTATTTTTCTAGAAAATTTAATAAATATCAAAGAAACTATGCCACCATTGAAAAGGAGGCTTTATCACTGATCATGGCACTAGAAAACTTCAAAGTATATATTGGCAGCACTGCTTATCCCATTCAAGTGTTCACTGATCATAACACACTTACTTTTGTTGACAAGATGAAACATACCAACCAAAGACTTTTGAGGTGGGCTCTATCACTTCAGCCCTATAACTTGAACATTTCCCATATCCGCGGAAAAGAGAACGTGTTGGCTGATGCACTTTCTCGAGTCTGATTATTTAGTAACTATGTCTATATGCAAATTATTTTTTGTTTTATTGTCATTGAGTACCTTGTGTTTATATTATGAATTATTTTGCTTCATATTGATTTAAACCAATTGTGTTAGTTATTACTTTCACTGTGTAGCTGTATATCCATTTTCGCTTCCATTTAGTTGTAAGCTCACTTTTTTGGGGGAGGTGTCACGTGCCTGAGCGCTCGGCAACTCGCTGCATCTGTTCACGCTTCCATTTCACACAAGCTACTAATAATTTGTTAATTGTACTTATTATATTATTATTGTTCTTAGCTACTTAGGTTAATTGTATATTTATGTATGTAATTTATATGCATCCTTGTCTTACTCTGTTAAGTCAACTCAAGAGTAATATTAATTAATTATATAAAATATCCAGCAAATGTCTAGATCACGTGATATGAGACGCTCCTCCACGGCGTACCCACGCCACGCTCCCCAGTAGCGAAAAATCCGTGGCTTAGATTAGACGTGTCTATTCGTTCTCTAGCCTTGACCTTTGTCTAAGTGCTTTATCAAGTCTTCTGCAATGCCCTAGGGGTATCAGGTATTAGTGACACGTTTAGTTAGGCCTAGGAAGGGATCCTGGTGGTAGGTATCTCCTGTTTGGTAGGGATAATCATTTTGTATTGATTGTTGTATATATATATTTCGTATGTCTTGTGTAATATAGTAATGTTAAGTAATATTTGTTTGGTCTAACTCCTTACAGTATAGTTTCGCCCTTCCGGCATCACTCTTATTTTATTATACAATTACTTATTCACTTAAATTCATGTTTGCTAATCATTACTCCCTTTAAAACATAAATTGAATTAATTAATTATCTTCCCTTTTGTAATTCACTTATTTCAACTGGTCTTACTTTTTCAAGTACATTTAGTTGAGTAGGTTTTTGGTGAGGATAATTATTGCCGTGTTCCCTGTTTGTACCTTTATTGGTTAATAACTTGGGGTAGGATTCACTCCCCAAGTATAAAGAGTAGTGGGATCGCGACACGGTGGCAGTGTTAGTGTCAATGTATTAGTGTGTGTCTAGAGCTGAGTTGAGCATTGGCCTGTTTTTTGTGGTACCCACGGAGCACGCAGGCGTACACCCTTCTCGTGCGACATCCTGTGGGACACTGGTCTTGCCTCCGCCTCCGCCGGCCACCACGCTCTGCTCTGAGACACACACACACACACACACACACACACGCACGCACGCACGCACGCACGCACTCACTCACGGACAGAACAGTGGACCATATGCGTGATTTTTGCGCTGTTTATGTCATATATATGTGGTTCGAGCTGTTGAGGCGCCACTTTATATATTAAACAGTGCAGTCCACGCACACACAAAGATGGGAGGTAAGAAGGGACAACGTCAAGATGGGAGACACGACTCCCCACCACCTTCCCCTCCACCGGGCGCAGACTCTCATCCTCCACCTCCAGTGACGGACATCGCCACAATTCTGAAGTGGATGGACGACCGGGACGAGAGACGCAGAGAGATGGAACTTCAGAGGGAGGAGACACGAAGAGAGGAGGAAAAGGTGCGTTTTGAGGCACTATTGGCGACCCTGGCGCTAACCCACCCTCCCTCACTCGCAGGTAGCGCGCTTCAAGGCGCCAGTACACTCCCTCCTCCACCACACCAGCGTCCTCCAGGTACTCTTGCTACCCCAACAGCTCCCAAGGCATCTGTTCAACCCCCACCCGCCCTCTCACCAGACGTCACGTTTCAGCTTTTTCGTGAGTGGAGGCGGCGTTGGACAGATTACTCCACAATGGTGGACCTTGACAGCATGCCTCCAAACAAACAGCTCATCCAACTGCGGATGTGTTTGTCGCTGAAGACCCAGAGAGTTTTGGAGCACACGTTACAAATGCCTCCCGACTCTACCTCTTCAGTGACGGATGTGCTCGACCTTTTACAGGAGCATGTTAAGGGTCGGAACAACGAGGCTTTGCGTCGCCGTGCCTTTACCAGCTGCAAGCAGGCGGAGAACGAATCCTTTGACGACTTTTTTGTACGTTTGAGGAGTTTGTCGGAGGAGATCGACGTCTGCAAGGCGCACAGCCGGGAATGTGAGGAAGCCTGGATCAAGCACGGGATCTTGACAGGTGTCAGGCACGAAGAGTTGATGCAGCGACTCATCCCCCTGGACGCTTCCTCCACGCTCCAGGTGGTAGTGACTGAATGTCGGTCATACGAGGCCACCAAGTCCGCCACCTCTGCCTTACGGGCCCCACCTGCTGTGAGAGCTATCTCACAATACAAGAAGGATAAGAAGGCGGCCAACAACGTGAAGGCTGCCACACGTTCTTCCACGCCTCCGCCTAGTGCTTCCTGTGGCAGCTGTGGAAAACAGCACAGCCCCAAGACTTGCCCGGCCGCCGACGCACTGTGTCGTGGATGTGACCGTAAGGGCCACTGGTCTAACACAGACAGGTGCCCTGCACGAGGCCACAAGTGTCAGGCCTGCAGTCGCTATGGACACTACGACAAGTGCTGCCGCCAACCCAAGCCCAAAAGCCCGAGACGAGGAGGACAGCAGCGCACTTCCCTCGGGGTGGTTCGCACGCAGCCCCCTCCAGATGGCCCACGCAGCCCCAAGCAGCAGCGGAGTCACATCAGGAGGGTGGAATCGACCACACGCCCCAGGGCTACCCCTTCCCCTACTATCCGCGTCGCCGTCACACACGGTGATGTGTCGGGTCACATCGAGGTGATACCGGACACCGGCGCCGATACTACGGTGATTGGGCTGAAGCACCTCCAGAAACTGGGCCTCACCAAACGTGACCTGGGACCACCGCCGCAGTTGCTGCACTACAATGCGGACGGTTCCCAGATGCCGGACGCTGTGGGCTCCTTTCAGGCAGAGATCACCTACTGCGACAGGTCGTGTCACGGATGGATCGACGTGCGGCCTACTCTCGCTACACCCTAGTTGTCGTGGGAGCACTGCAAGGAGTTAGGCGTGGTGCCCAGAGACTTTCCTGAGCAGATCCCAGCTGCTCGGTACACCGCCAGCAGGGTGCGTGAGTTAACGAGCGACGCGCCTGGCACTGCCACACAGAGCTGCCCAGAACCCGCGTCCACTCCCACCCACACAGGACGCTCCCCTGCCCAGATCCTGTATGGTCACCCTCTCCGCTCTTGCGTTCCTGCACACGCCAAGGCCTTTGCGACGGACTGGCAGACCAAAGCCGAGAGCTGCTACCGCCGCACCGCTACACGTGCCCAAGACGCCAAGGCTCGGTATGACGACCGTGCCCGCCCTCTTCAACCGCTAGAGATTGGTGCCCTTGTCCGCGTCCAGGACCCGACGACGACACGTCGGCACAAGGTTGGCATAGTGATGGGCGTCAGCCGGTCGCGGGACTACAAGGTCAGGATGCCGAGTGGCCGTGTCTGGTGGAGGAACCGCCGCTACCTCCGGCCAGTCCCACCACCTACTGCTGGCCCCCTGACCGAGGACGAGTCACCTACACCTCACGAGGATCCGCCCCACAGTGCACCTCGACGCTCGGAGCGACTTAGGACTAAGAAGTCCGCTCAAGACAAAGACTATGAGCGTGAGGGGGAGGGAGATGTAGGGTATGTATATAAGCTACTGTGCCGAGTAGCAACCCTGTACATAAGCTACTGTGCCGAGTAGCATTTATATATATAATCACGTGGCAACACTGCACGTGTTATGTGGCAACATTGCCCCGAGGCTGCCATATGGCAAGGCAGCTTCAGTCTGACTGTGTGAGCCGTGCATGGCACACGCGAGTCACCACTTGTATTTCTCTCATCCATAATAAACGGACTCAGTGTTACTCAGTGTTTCCCTAGCCATCACTGCATTCTTCAGGGACACTAGTAACCTTCACTT
>NW_024737422.1:0-6232 GCF_018991925.1 Homarus americanus
AATAATAATAATAATAATAATAATTAACGGTTTATTGAAAGAGCTTGAGCCAGAAGGCTGAAAATATACAGTTACATATTTGGGGAATGGGTTACGAATTACAAATAATATACAAGTGACATAAGTGACACAAATAAGACATATAATAACTTAGATGGGGATCAGCTCAAACTACAGTTCATTTCAACATAGTGACAGTAGGAGCAGTGTTACTGGGAGTGAATACACTGATTTATTACATGTTATTGATAATTTTACAATGGTTGGGACTGGGCTGTTCTTATAGCGATCAGTTCGTGCACGTATGGGCTGATGCGGTTGTGGTGTCGAACAGCAATTCTCGGACAGGGATCTCAGGTGGTAGTAGGGGCCGGTGTCGGGGATGGTGTAGAAGCTTCTACCAAATTTGCAGATGAGGCCGTGGTGATGGTCAGTGAGAGTCGAAAGGGTCAGTGTGTTGAGCGCTTGATATGTGGAGTAGGAAGGGAGAGAATAATCTTGCATGCCCCTTTTGCACTTTTTCAGGTGTTTACGTTGTGTGGCATTTAGAGGAAGACCAGGTGGGGAGGCATAGGTGAGCTTGGGAAGTATGAATGTGTGTGTAAACACTGAGGAGTCGGGTGCAGGAACTCCGAGGGACTTGAGTCGGCGGAGGAGGTGGAGACGGAAACTGGAGGATTTGACAACTTCACTGACGTGTGGTTTCCAATTTAGTTTGTTGTCTATGGTGACGCCGAGGAGCTCAGGAATCTACAACCTGGAGGTGTTCGGACCTAGGGTAATGGAAGGAGGTGGACAATGTCGGAGGAGAGGTTGATGTGCATAACCATTGTCTTGGTATGGTTGATGGTGACATGGTTGTTGGTGGCCCAGTTTTGGAGACTGTTCAATAAATCCTGAAGGGCGGTATAGTTGGAGCGGAATTGTTGACGCTGATCCCAATGGTGGAGTCGTCGACATATTTCCAGCGAGCAGGGCTTTCCTAGGGCATCATTGATGAGCATAAGGAAGCAGAGTGGTCCCATCTTGGTGCCTTGGGGGACGCCACAGGTGAGTGACTGAAAGGTGGAGACAGCCCTCGGAAGCGTACAGCTTGGCGTCGGTCACTGAGGAAGTCTGTACATGGTATGAGATTTCTCCGAGCCTCGAGGTCAATAGCTTTGTTTATGATTATATTGTGGTCGACCAGGTCGAACGCTTTAGTGAAATCAATGAAGGCGACAGCTACAGACGTTTTCTGCTTCTCGAGATGGCGGTATATGTAATCAGAAAGCTGACAAGACAGTGAGTGGTGGAGGAAGTTTTCATGTTGCCAAATTGCTGAGAGGGTCTACGACTCCTGCAATATCAGCATAAGCCCAGTCAAAACACAAACTTCTACAGATTAGCTGGGTATTGGGGTGATTGCAATAGGTCGTAGCTGATTTAAGGATTGTGGGCTGGTTGACTTGGGCACTGGTGATACATAAGAGGTCTTCAGTCAGCTGGGCATCTGGCTTGACTGAGAGAAGCATTGACCTGATATATGACCTAGTATATGACCTGGTATATGACCTAGATATATGACCTGATTTGACCTGGGATGTGACCTGGGATATGACCTTGGTATATGACCTTGATATATGACCTAGTATATGACCTGGTATATGACCTGGTATATGACCTAGTATATGACCTAGGATTTGACCTTATTTGATGGAGTCGATGTGCTGTTATGGTTAAGCTTCAATAATTAACGTGTGTAAGGTGAGGAGTTAACGAACGAGGGTGTAAGATGGAAGGATTAATGAGAGAGAAGAAGAAGGAAATTAAGAATAAATGATGATAGGACCTAACCTAACCAACCTAACCTAACCAAACCTAACCTACCTAACCAAACCAACCCTAACCTAACCAAACCTATCCCTACCTAACCAAACCAACCCTAACCTAACCAAACCAAACCTATCCTACCCTAACCTAACCTACCTTAACCAAACCAAACCTAACCTAACCAAACACTATATATTGTTTTGGAATGTATGCAAATTTCAGCCGTTTTATTTGTTGGTGATTAATTGCGAGAACGTGTATACAGGTATTGAAAATATGTACTGTGTGTGTGTGTGTCTGTATGATAGTCACGTGTTCATATATCTGGCATTATTTACCTTCATTATGTATTCAACGACAACAACAACAACAACGACAACAACAACAACAACGACAACAACAACAACAACAACAACAACAACAACAGCAGCAACAACAACAGCAGCAGCAACAACAACAACAACAACAACAACAACAACTCTTAAATGCATAATGTATAATTTATTTTGTTTTTTGTAGGTAATGTCAGGTGTTCATCCTCTGTGCGTCATTATTATACAAACTATGGTTAGTGTATAGATCTCTCTCTCTCTCTCTCTCCCCCCTCTCTCTCTCTCTCTCTCTCTCCCCTCTCTCTCTCTCTCTCTCTCTCTCTCTCTCTCTCTCTCTCTCTCTCTCTCTCTCTCTCTCTCTCTCTCTTATTAGTAGTGAGTCCAGTTGATGGTAGAGGATAGCAAGGAGGTCTGGAGTGGATGGGTCTCCTCCTCCTTCCCTCCCGGTCGAAAAATCCTCAAACAGTTATCTAGTATTTGCTGAGGCAGGGAGGGAGGGAGGGAGACAGGCTGGCAGGCAGGGAGGGAGGGAGACAGGCTGGCAGGCAGGGAGGGAGGAGGGAGGGAAGGAAGGCTGGCAGGCAGGGAGGGAGGAGACAGGTTACAGGCAGGAGGGAGGGAGGAGACAGGCTGGCAGGCAGGGAAGGAGGGAGGGAGACAGGCTGGCAGGCAGGAGGGAGGGAGGGAGACAGGCTGGCAGGCAGGGAGGGAGGGAGGAGACAGGCTGGCAGGCAGGGAGGGAGGGAGGGAGGGAGACAGGCTGGCAGGCAGGGAGGAGGAGACAGGCTGGCAGGCAGGAGGGGAGGGAGGGAGACAGGCTGGCAGGCAGGGAGGGAGGGAGACAGGCTGGCAGGGAGGAGGGGAGACAGGCTGGCAGGCAGGAGGGAGGAGACAGGCTGGCAGGCAGGAGGGAGACAGGCTGGCAGGCAGGGAGGAGGGAGACAGGTTGGCAGGCAGGGAGGAGGAGACAGGCTGGCAGGCAGGAAGGAGGAGACAGGCTGGCAGGCAGGGAGGGAGGGAGACAGGCTGGCAGGCAGGGAGGGAGGGAGACAGGCTGGCAGGCAGGGAAGGCAAAGATAGAACGATCAGAGCAAGAACTCCTTCAAACACTCCAGAAAACGACAACAACCATACATGGTTCCCAAAAAGTTACCAAATCTCAGAAGGTCCATTACCACCCCCGATCTACACGGCCAGGCAATAGACAACCTCCTAGACCAGCATCCGCCAGTGGGTCGGCGGAATATGAAATAAGGCCTTAAAACACCCATATATGGGACAGGGTAGGATGTCTAGTGCCTGTACCGACAGACAATAACTAACCCATGACACAACCCTAACACACTATTAGCTTAGTCAGCCGCCCTCTCTTACCTCCTCCTAATTTCTTCAATTTCCGAACTATAACTTCCTTCCCCCACCTCTAATCTTTCACTCTCCTTTATCTACAAAAAAAAAGGAAGACAGGCTGGCAGGGAAGGAGGAAGACAGGCTGGCAGGGAAGGAAGGGAGACAGGCTGGCAGGGAAGGAGGGAGACAGGCTGGCAGGGAAGGAGGGAGACAGTCAGGCAATCTCTCTCCGTTCCAAAGGTCGTGTGGTGGTGCTTGGGATAGGAGGCAGTCTTGGAGAGCCGCGCCTGGTGGCCACACACACACACACACACACACACACACACACACACACACACACACACACACACACACACACACACACACACACACACACACACAACACACACACACACACACACAGATATAGACAGTAAGCCTGAATAATTTACGTGAGGTGTCAAATAAGTTCCTCTGATCTTCAAATCCTTACCTTACCTACACCTCACCTTACCTCACCTCCACCTCCTCACCTCCTACCTCCCACCTCCACCTCATCTCACCTCCTTACCTCACTTCCCTCACCTCCACCTCCACCTTCCACCTCACACCTCCTTACCTCCACCTCCACCTCCACCTCACCTTACCTTTTCTTACCTATCTTGTCACGCCCATTCCGACATGTGATCCCCCTCGTCCTTGCCCGTGGTTACCTTCTCCAACCGTTTGAGAATGAAAAAGGGTTAAACCATCGTTCTCAAAGGTTAAACCTTCGTCCTCAAAGGTTAAACCATCGTTCTCAAAGGTTAAACCTTCGTCCTCAAAGGTTAAACCTTCGTCGTAAAGGTTAAACCTTCGTCCTCAAGGTTAAACCTTCGTCCTCCAAAAGGTTAAATCATCGTCCTCAAAGGTTAAACTATCATCCTCAAAGGTTAAACCATCGTCCTCAAAGGGTTAAACCATCGTCTCAAAGGTTAAACCATCGTCCTCAAAGGTTAAACCATCGTCCTCAAAAGGTTAAACCTTCGTCCTTAAAGGTTAACCTTTATATAAAAGGTTAAACCATCGTCCTCAAAGGGTTAAATCATCGTCCTCAAAAGGTTAAACTACATCCTCAAAAGGGTTAAACCATCGTCCTCAAAAGGTTAAACCATCGTCCTCAAAAGTTCAAATCATCGTCCTCAAAAGGTTAAACAGCCTCGTCCTCAAAGTAAACCTTCGTCCTCAAGGTTAAACCATCGTCCTCAAAGGGTTAAATCATCGTCCTCAAAAGGTTAAACTATCATCCTCAAAGGGTTAAACCATCGTCTCAAAAGGTTAAACCATCGTCCTCAAAGGGTTAAATCATCGTCCTCAAGGTTAAACCATCGTCCTCAAGGGTTAAATCATCGTCCTCAAGGGTTAAACCATCGTCCTCAAAGGTTAAACCATCGTCCTCAAAGGTTAAATCATCGTCCTCAAAGGGTTAAACCATCGTCCTCAAAGGGTTAAACCATCGTCCTCAAGGTTAAACCATCGTCCTCAAAAGGTTAAACCATCGTCCTCAAAGGGTTAAACCATCGTCCTCAAAGGGTTAAACCATCGTCCTCAAAAGGGTTAAGTCATCGTCCTCAAAGGGTTAAATCATCGTCCTCAAAGGTTAAACCATCGTCTCAAAAGGGTTAAACCATCGTCCTCAAAGGTTAAACCATCGTCCTCAAAGGTTAAACCATCGTCTCTCAAGTAATGTAATCCTCAAAAGGTTAACCATCGTCCTCAAGGGTTAAACCATCGTCCTCAAAGGTTAAATCATCGTCCTCAAAAGGGTTAAACCATCGTCCTCAAAAGGGATTCATCGTCCTCAAAGGTTAAACCATCGTCCTCAAAAGGGTTAAACCATCGTCCTCAAAAGGTTAAACCATCGTCCTCAAGGGTTAAACCATCGTCCTCAAAGGTTAAACTATCATCCTCAAAAGTTAAATCATCGTCCTCAAAGGGTTAAACCATCGTCCTCAAAGGTTAAATCATCGTCCCAAAGGGTTAAACCATCGTCCTCAAAGGGTTAAACCATCGTCCTCAAAGGTTAAACCATCGTCCTCAAAGGTTAAAGTCATCGTCCTCAAAGGTTAAATCATCGTCCTCAAAGGGTTAAACCATCGTCCTCAAAAGGCTAAAACCATCGTCCTCAAAGGGTTAAACCATCGTCCTCAAGGGGTTAAGCCATCGTATTATTATAACATTTAAGTTCAGTAACGTCACCATTTATCTAGTGATGTGGTGGCTGAGTAGATACTATGTCGCTGGATTCGAACCAAAGGGACTCCCCGATCGACCCAGCAGAAAATGCGCCTCACTTTACAATTTGGAAGGTGAAGACAGTCAGATACAGCGCCGTGTGTTGCATCTTCTACCAAAGGTATGGGAGAGGAGGAGGAGAAAGAAGAGGAGGGAAGAAGAGGAGGAATGAAAAGAAGCACATGAGGAAAGAGGTGAAAGAGGAAGAGGAAGGTTAAGAAAAGAGGAGGAGGAGGAAAAAAGAAGAGAGGAGGAGGAGGGCCCCGTGGTGGTAGCCGTCTCCACCTTGTCCACGACAAAAGTGGCCTGGCCCCACCAGCCTCCTCACACTCTCACCATCACTCCCTCTCTCTATCCTCCCTCTCACTATCCTCCCTCTCTCACTATCCTCCCCCTCTCACGATCCTCCCCTCTCTCACTATCCCCCCTCTCTCTCCACCCTCCTCCCCTCTCTCTCCCACCTTCCTCCCTCTCTCTCTCCCCTA
>NW_024737423.1:0-14408 GCF_018991925.1 Homarus americanus
CAAAAGTCCCCTGATCGAGAATAACAAAGTCCCCTAATCGAGTATAAAAATGTCCCCTGGTCCAGTGTAACAAAGTCCCCTGATCGAGTATAAAAAAGTCCCCAAATCAAGTATAACAAAGTCACCTGATCAAGTATAACAAAGGCCCCTCATAGAGTATAACAAAGTCCATTGGTCAAATATAGGAAAGTCCACAGATCGAGTATGACAAAGTCCCCTGATCAAGTCCCCTGATCGAGTATAACAAAGTGCCCTGATCGAGTATAACAATCCCTGATCGAGTATAACAAAGTCCCTGGTCGAGTATAACAAAGTCCCCTGATCGAGTATAACAAAGTCCCCTGGTCTAGTATAACAAAGGCCCCTAATCGAGTATAACAAAGTACCCTGATTGAGTATAAAAAAGTCCCCTGATCGAGTATAACAAAGTACTCTGGTTGAGTATAACAAAGTCCCCTGATCGAGTATAACATATCCCCTGATCGAGTATAATAAAGTCCTCTGGTCGAGTATAAAAAACTCCCCTGATCGCGTATAACAAAGTCCCCTGGTCGTGTATAACAAAGTCCCCTGATCGAGTATAACAAAGGCCCCTCATTGAATATAACAAAGTCCATTGGTCAAGTATAAAAAAGTCCCCTGGTCGAGTATAACAAAGTCCCCTAATCGAATATAACAAAGTCCTCTGGTCGAGTATAAAAAAGTCCCCTGATCGAGTATAACAAAGACCCTTGCTCGAGTATAACAAAGTCCCCTGATCGAGTATAACAAAGGCCCCTCATCGAGTATAACAAAGTCCATTGGTCAAGTATAAAAAAGTCCCCTGGTCCAGTATAACATATCTCTTGATCGAGTATAACAACGTGTCCTAGCCCAGTTTAAAAAAGTCCCTAGATCGAGCATAACAGAGTTCCCTAATCGATTATAACAAATTCCCCTGGTCGAGTATAAAAAGGGGCCCTGATCGAGTAAGACAAAGTCCCCTCATCGAGCATAAAAAGTCCCCTGATCCTAGTATAACAAAGCCCGCTGGACGAGTATAACAAAGTCCCCTGAACCGAGTATAACAAAGTCCCCTCATCGAGTATAACATATCCCCTGATCGAGTATAAAAAAGTCCCTGGTGGAGTATAACAAAGTCCCCTGGTCGAGTGTAACAAAGTTTACTAATCGAGAATAACAAAGGCCCCTGGTCGAGTATAACAAAGTTTTCTAATCGAGTATAACAAAGGCCCCTGGTCGAGTATAACAAAGTCCTCTAATAAAGTATAACAAAGTCCTTTGATCGAGTATAACAAAGTCCCCTAATCAAGTATAACAAAGTCCCCTGATTGAGTATAACAAAGTCCCCTGATCGAGTATAACATATCCCCTGATCGAATATATCAAAGTCCTCTGGTCGAGTATAACAAAGTCCCCTGGTGGAGTATCCCTAAGTCCCTGATCGATTATGACAAAGGGCCCCTCATCGAGTATAGTAAAGTCCATTGGTCAAATATAGGAAAGTCCACTGATCGAGTATGACAAAGTCCCCTGATCAAGAATAAAAAAGTCCCCTGAACGAGTATAACAAAGTCACCTGATCGAGTATAACAAAGTCCCCTGGTTGAGTATAACAAAGTCCCCTGATCAAGTATAACATATCCTCTGATTGAGTATAACAAAGTACCCTGATTGAGTATAAAAAAGTCCCCTGATCGAGTATAACAAAGTACTCTGGTTGAGTATAACAAAGTCCCCTGATCGAGTATAACATATCCCCTGATCGAGTATAACAAAGTCCTCTGGTCGAGTATAAAAAAGTCCCCTGATCGCGTATAACAAAGTCCCCTGGTCGTGTAAACAAAGTCCCCTGATCGAGTATAACAAAGGCCCCTCATTGAGTATAACAAAGTCCATTGGTCAAGTATAAAAAAGTCCCCTGGTCGAGTATAACAAAGTCCCCTAATCGAATATAACAAAGTCCTCTGGTCGAGTATAAAAAAGTCCCCTGATCGAGTATAACAAAGTCCCTTGCTCGAGTATAACAAAGTCCCCTGATCGAGTATAACAAAGGCCCCTCATCGAGTATAACAAAGTCCATTGGTCAAGTATAAAAAAGTCCCCTGGTCCAGTATAACATATCTCTTGATCGAGTATAACAACGTGTCCTAGCCCAGTTTAAAAAAGTCCCTAGATCGAGCATAACAGAGTTCCCTAATCGATTATAACAAATTCCCCTCGTCGAGTATAAAAAGGGGCCCTGATCGAGTAAGACAAAGTCCCCTCATCGAGCATAAAAAGTCCCCTGATCCTAGTATAACAAAGCCCGCTGGACGAGTATAACAAAGTCCCCTGAACCGAGTATAACAAAGTCCCCTCATCGAGTATAACATATCCCCTGATCGAGTATAAAAAAGTCCCTGGTGGAGTATAACAAAGTCCCCTGGTCGAGTGTAACAAAGTTTACTAATCGAGAATAACAAAGGCCCCTGGTCGAGTATAACAAAGTTTTCTAATCGAGTATAACAAAGGCCCCTGGTCGAGTATAACAAAGTCCTCTAATAAAGTATAACAAAGTCCTTTGATCGAGTATAACAAAGTCCCCTAATCAAGTATAACAAAGTCCCCTGATTGAGTATAACAAAGTCCCCTGATCGAGTATAACATATCCCCTGATCGAATATATCAAAGTCCTCTGGTCGAGTATAACAAAGTCCCCTGATCGAGTATAACAAAGTCCCCTGGTGGAGTATCCCTAAGTCCCTGATCGATTATGACAAAGGGCCCCTCATCGAGTATAGTAAAGTCCATTGGTCAAATATAGGAAAGTCCACTGATCGAGTATGACAAAGTCCCCTGATCAAGAATAAAAAAGTCCCCTGAACGAGTATAACAAAGTCACCTGATCGAGTATAACAAAGTCCCCTGGTTGAGTATAACAAAGTCCCCTGATCAAGTATAACATATCCTCTGATTGAGTATAACAAAGTCCCCTGATTGAGTATAACAAAGTCCTCTGGTTGAGTATAACAAAATCCCCTGATCGAGAATAACATATCAACTGGTCGAGTATAACAAAGTCCTCTGGTCGAGTATAAAAAGGTCCCCTGATCGCGTATAACAAAGTCCCCTGATCGAGTATAACAAAGGCCCCTCATTGAGTATAACAAAGTCCATTGGTCAGGTATATAAAAGTCCCCTGGTCGAGTATAACAAAGTCCCCTAATCGAGTATGACAAAGTCCGCTTATCGAGTATAACAAAAGCCCCTGATTGAGTATAACAACGTCTCGTGGCCCAGTTTAACAAAGTCCCCAGATCGGGCATAACAAAGTCCCCTAATCGATTATAACAAAGTCCCCTGGTCGAGTATAACAAAGGGCCCTGATCGAGTAAGACAAAGTCCCCTGATCAAGCATAACAACGTCCACTGATCCTAGTATAACAAAGCCCCCTGGACGAGTATAACAAAGTCCCCTGAACCGAGTATAACAAAGTCCCCTGATCGAGTATAACATATCCCCTGATCGAGTACAAAAGAGTCCCTGGTGGAGTATAACAAAGTCCCCTGGTCGAGTATAACAAATTTTCTAATCGAGTATAACAAAGTCCCCTGGTCGAGTATAACAAAGTCCCCTGATAGAGTATAACAAAGGCCCCTCATCAAGTATAGCAAAGTCCATTGGTCAAATATAGGAATGTCCACTGATCGAGTATGACAAAGTCCCCTGATCAAGAATAAAAAAGTCCCCTGGTCGAGTATAACAAAGTCCCCTGGTCGAGTATAACAAAGTACCCTGGTCTAGTATAACAAAGGCCCTTAATCGAGTATAACAAAGTCCCCTAATTGAATATAACAAAGTCCCCTGATCGAGTATGACAAAGTACTCTTGTTGAGTATAACAAAGTCCCCTGATCGAGTATAACATATCCCCTGATCGAGTAGAACAAAGTCCTCTGGTCGAGTATAAGAAAGGCCCCTAATCGAGTATAACAAAGTCCCCTGATCAAGTATAACAAAGTCACCTAATCGAGTATAACAAAGTCTCCTGGTTGAGTATAATAGAGTCCCCTCATCAAGTATAAAATATCCCCTGATTGAGTATAACAAAGTCCTCTGGTCGAGTATAAAAAAGTCCCCTCATCGAGTATAACAAAGTCCCCTGGTGGAGTATAACAAAGTCCCCTCATCGAGTATAACAAAGGCCCCTCATCGAGTATAACAAAGTCCATTGGTCAAGTATATAAAAGTTCCCTGGTCGAGTATAACAAAGTCCCCTGATCGAGTATAACAAAGTCCCCTGGTCCAGTATAGCAAAGTCCCCTGATCGAGTATAACAAAGCCCCTCATTGAGTATTACAAAGTCCATTGGTCAGGTATAAAAAAGTCCCCTGGTCGAGTATAACAAAGTCCCCTAATCGAGTATAAGAAAGTCCTCTGGTCGAGTATAAAAAAAGTCCCCTGATGGAGTATAACAAAGTCCCCTGCTCGAGTATAACAAAGTCCCCTGATCGAGTATAATAAAGGGCCCTCATCGAGTATAACAAAGTCCATTGGTCAAGTTTAAAAAAGTTCCCTGGTCGAGTATAACAAAGTCCCCTGATCGAGTATAACAAAGTCCCCTGGTCCAGTATAGCAAAGTCCCCTGATCGAGTATAACAAAGCCCCTCATTGAGTATTACAAAGTCCATTGGTCAAGTTTAAAAAAGTCCCCTGGTGGAGTATCCCTAAGTCCCTGATCGAGTATTACAAAGGGCCCCTCATCGAGTATAGTAAAGTCCATTGGTCAAATATAGGAAAGTCCACTGATCGAGTATGACAAAGTCCCCTGAGCAAGTATGAAAAAGTCGCCTGGGCGAGTGTAACAAAGTCCCATGATCGTGCATAACAAAGTCTCCTGGTCGAGTATAGCAAGTCCCCTCATCAAGTATTACAAAGCCTCCTGATCGAGTATAACAAAGTCCCCTCATCAAGTATAACAAAGCCCCCTGCTCGAGTATAACAAAGGCCCGTGTTCGAGTCTAACATTAATTCCCCTTATCGAGTATTACAAATTCCCCTTATCGAGTATAAAAAGTCCCCTTATCGAGTATAACAAAGTCCCCTGATCGAGTATAACAAAGGCCTCTGGTCGAGTATAACAAAGTCCCCTAATCGAGTATAACAAAAGTTCCCTGATCGAGTATAACAAAGTCGCCTGATCGAGTACCTAAAAGTTCCCTGGCCCAGTATAACAAAGTCCCCATATCGAGCATAACAAAGTCCCCAGATCGATTATAACAAAGTCCCCTGGTCGAGTATAGCAAAGGGCCCTGATCGAGTAAGACAAAGTCCCCTGTTCGAGTATAACAAAGGCCCCTCATCGAGTATAGCAAAGTCCATTGGTCAAATATAGGAATGTCCACTGATCGAGTATGACAAAGTCCCCTGATCAAGAATAAAAAAGTCCCCTAAACGAGTATAACAAAGTCACCTGATCGAGTATAACAAAGTCCCCTGGTTGAATATAACAAAGTCCCTGATCAAGTATAACATATCCTCTGATTGAGTATAACAAAGTCCTCTGCTCGAGTATAAAAAAGTCCCCTCATCGAGTATAACAAAGTCCCCTGATGGAGTATAACAAAGTCCCCTCATCGAGTATAACAAAGGCTCCTCATCGAGTATAACAAAGGCCCCTCAACGAGTATAACAAAGTCCATTGGTCAAGTATAAAAAAGATCCCTGGTCGAGTATAACAAAGTCCCCTGAACGAGTATAACAAAGTCTCCTGATCGAGTATAACAAAGTCCCCTAATCGAGTATAACAAAGCCCCCTGCTCGAGTATAACAAAGTCCCCTGGTCGAGTATAGCAAAGTCCCCTGATCGAGTACAACAAAGCCTCATCATCGAGTATAACAAAGTCCCCTGATCGAGTATAACAAAGCCCCCTGCTCGTGTATAACAAAGTCCCCTGATCGAGTCCAAAACAGACCTCTAATCGAGTATAACATAGTCCCTTGTTCGAGTAAACAAAGGCCCCTGATCGAGTATAACAAAGGCCACTCATCAAGTATAAGAAAGTCCCCTAATCGAGTCTAAAAAAGTCCCCTTATCGAGTATAACAAATTCCCCATATCGAGTATAACAAAGTCCTCTTATCGAGTATAACAACTCCCTAATCGAGTATAACAAAGGCCCCTGGTCGAGTATAACAAAGTCCCCTGATCGAGTGAAACAAAAGTCCCCTGATCGAGTATAACAAAGTCCCCTGATCGAGTGAAACAAAAGTCCCCTGATCGATTATAACAAAGTCCCCCGGTAGAGTATAGCAAAGGGCCCTGATCGAGTAAGACAAAGTCCCCTGATCGAGTATAACAAAGTCCCCTGATCGAGTATAACAGAGCTCCTTGGATGAGTATAACAAAGTTCCCTGATCGAGTATAACAAAGTCCCCTGATCCTAGTATAACAAAGCCCCCTGGTCGAGTATAATAAAGTCCCCTGGTCGAGTATAACAAAGTCCCCTGATCGAGTATAACAAAGTCCCCTGGTCGAGTATAGCAAAGTCCCCTGGTCGAGTATAACAATGCCCCCTCATCGAGTATAAGAAAGGCCCCTAATCGAATGTAACAAAATCCCCTGATTAAGTATAACAAAGTCCTCTGGTTGAGTATAACAAAGTCCCCTGATCGAGTATAACATATCACCTGATCGAGTATAACAAAGTCCTCTGGTCGAGTATAAAAAAGTCCCCTGATCGCGTATAACAAAGTCCCCTGGTCGTGTATAACAGATTCCCCTGATCGAGTATAACAAAGGCCCCTCATTGAGTATAACAAAGTCCATTGGTCAAGTATAAATAAGTCCCCTGGTCGATTATAACAAAGTCCCCAAATCGAATATAACAAAGTCCCCAAATCGAATATAACAAAGTCCTCTGGTCAAGTATAAAAAAGTGCCCTATATCGAGTATAACAAAGGCCCCTCATCGAGTATAACAAAGTCCATTAGTCAAGTATAAAAAAGTCCCCTGGTCCAGAATAACAAAGTCCCCTGATTGAGTATAACATATCCCTTGATCGAGTATAACAACGTCTCCTGGGCCAGTTTAACAAAGTCCCTAGATCGAGCATAACAGAGTCCCCTAATCGATTATAACAAATTCCCCTGGTCGAGTATAAAAAAGGGCCCTGATCGAGTCAGACAAAGTCCCCTGATCGAGCATAACAAAGTCCCCTGATCCTAGTATAACAAAGCCCGCTGGACGAGTATAACAAAGTCCCCTGAACCTAGTATAACAAAGTCCCCTGATCGAGTATAACATATCCCCTGATCGAGTATAACAAAGTCCCTGGTGTAGTATAACAAAGTCCCCTGGTCGAGTATAACAAAGTCCTCTGATTAAGTATAACAAAGTCCTTTGATCGAGTATAACAAAGTCCCCTAATCAAGTATAACAAAGTCCCCTGATCGAGTATAACAAAGTCCCCTGGTGGAGTATCCCTAAGTCCCTGATCGAGTATAATAAAAGGGCCCCTCATCGAGTATAGTAAAGTCCATTGGTCAAATATAGGAAAGTCCACTGATCGAGTATGACAAAGTCCCCTCATCAAGTATGAAAAAGTCGCCTGGTCGAGTAAAACAAAGCCCCCTCATCGAGTATAACAAAGGCCCCTGATTGAGTATAACAAAGTCCTCTAATTGAGTATAACAAAATCCCCTGATCGAGAATAACATATCCCCTGGTCGAGTATAACAAAATCCTCTGGTCGAGTATAAAAAGGTCCCCTGATCGCGTATAACAAAGTCCCCTGATCGAGTATAACAAAGGCCCATCATTGAGTATAACAAAGTCCATTGGTCAAGTATAAAAAAGTCCCCTGGCCGAGTATAACAAATTCCCCTGATCATGCTTAACAAAGTCTCCTGGTCGAGTATAGCAAGTCCCCTGATCGAGTATAACATATCCCCTCATCGAGTATATCAAAGTCCCTGGTGGAGTATAACAAAGTCCCCTGGTCGAGTATAACAAAGTCCCTTGATCAAGTATAACAAAGCCCCCTGCTCGAGTATAAGAAAGTCCCCTGATCGAGTATAACAAAGGCCCCTCATCGAGTCCAAAAAAGGCCTCTTATCGAGTATAACAAAGTCCCCAGATCTAGTATAAGAAAGGCCTCTGATCGAGTATAACAAAGGCCCGTGTTCGAGTCTAACATTAACTCCCCATATCGAGTATAACAAATTCCCCTTATCGAGTAAAACAAAGTGCCCTTATCGAGTATAACAAAGTCCCCTGATCGAGTATAACAAAGGCCTCTGGTCGAGTATAGCAAAGTCCCCTGATCGAGTATAACAAAAGTCCCCTGATCGAGTATAACAAATTCCCTTGATCGAGTACCTAAAAGTTCCCTGGCCGGGTATAACAAAGTCCCCATATCGAACATAACAAAGTCCCCTGATCGATTATAACAAAGTCCCCTGCTCGAGTATAGCAAAGGGCCCTGATCGAGTAAGACAAAGTTCCCTGTTCTAGTATAACAAAGTCTCCAGGCCCAGAATAACAAAGTCCCCAGATTGAGCATAACAACGTCCCCTGATCGATTATAACAAAGTCCCCTAATCGAGTATAACAAAGCCCCCTGGTCCAGTATAACAAAGTCCCCTAATCAAGTAGAACAAATCCCCTGATCGAGCATAACAAAGTCCCCTGGTTGAGTATAACAAAGTCCTCTGGTCGAGTATAAAAAGGTCCCCTCATCGAGTATAACAAAGTCCCCTGATGGAGTATAACTAAGTCCCCTCATCGAGTATAGCAAAGTCCATTGGTCAAATATAGGAATGTCCACTGATCGAGTATGACAAAGTCCCCTGATCAAGAATAAAAAAGTCCCCTGATCGAGTATAACAAAGTCCCCTGGTTGAGTATAACAAAGTCCCCTGATCAAGTATAACATATCCCCTGATTGAGTATAACAAAGTCCTCTGGTCGAGTATAAAAAAGTCCCCTGATCGAGTATAACAAAGTCCCCTGATGGAGTATAACAAAGTCCCTTGTTCTATTAAACAAAGGCCCCTGATCGAGTATAACAAAGGCCCCTCATCGAGTATAAGAAAGTCCCCTAATCGAGTCTAAAAAAGTCCCCTTATCGAGTATAACAAATTCCCCTTTTCGAGTATAACAATGTCCTCTTATCGAGTATAACAACTCCCTAATCGAGTATAACAAAGGCCCCTGGTCGAGTATAACAAAGTCCCCTGATCGAGTGAAACAAAAGTCCCCTGATCGCGTATAACAAAGTCCCCTAATCGAGAATATAAATGTCCCCTGGTCCTGTTTAACAAAGTCACCTGATCGAGTATAAAAAAGTCCCCTGGCCCATTATAACAAAGTCCCTAGATCGAGCATACCAAAGTCCCCTGATCGATTATAACAAAGTCCCCCGGTAGAGTATAGCAAAGGGCCCTGATCAAGTTAGACAAAGTCCCCTGATCGAGTATAACAAAGTCCCCTGATCGAGTATAACAGAGCTCCTTGGATGAGTATAACAAAGTTCCCTGATCCAAAGTATAACAAAGTCCCCTGATCCTAGTATAACAAAGCCCTGGTCGAGTATAACAAGGCCCTCATCCGAGTATAGCAAAGTCCATTGTACTCAAATATAGGAAGGAGTCCACTGATCGGGTATGACAAAGGTCCCTGATCAGAAGTATAAAAAAGTCCCTGGTCGAGTATTACAAAGTCCCTGATCAGTATAACAAAAAGTCCCCTATTAAAGTATATAAAAGTCCCCTGATCGAGGAAGTATAACAAAGCCAACTCATCGAGTATAAGAAAGGCCCCTAATCGAGTATAACAAAGTCCCCTGATTAAGTATAACAAAGTCCTCTGGTTGAGTATAACAAAGTCCCCTAATCGAGTATAACATATCCCCTGATCGAGTATAACAAAGTCCTCTGGTCGAGTATAAAAAAGTCCCCTAATCGCGTATAACAAAGTCCCCTGGTCGTGTATAACAAATTCCCCTGATCGAGTATAACAAAGGCCCCTCATTGAGTATAACAAAGTCCATTGGTCAAGTATAAAAAAGTCCCCTGGTCGATTATAACAAAGTCCCCAAATCGAATATAACAAAGTCCTCTAGTCAAGTATAAAAAAGTGCCCTATATCGAGTATAACAAAGGCCCCTCATCGAGTATAACAAAGTCCATTAGTCAAGTATAAAAAAGTCCCCTGGTCCAGAATAACAAAGTCCCCTGATCGAGTATAACATATCCCTTGATCGAGTATAACAACGTCTCCTGGGCCAGTTTAACAAAGTCCCTAGAACGAGCATAACAGAGTCCCCTAATCGATTATAACAAATTCCCCTGGTCGAGTATAAAAAAGGGCCCTAATCGAGTAAGACAAAGTCCCCTCATCGAGGTGTAACAACGTTTCTCTAATCTGGTATAGCAGGCCCTATTGGTCGCTTTGAGGCCTTGAGTCGCCTCGCCGAGGTATAACAAAAGTCCCTGATCGAGGTATAACAAGGTCCCTGATCGAGGTACAAAAAAGTCCCTGGCCCCCAGTATGACTAAATTCCTCCTTATCAGGCATAACAAAGTCCCTGGGCGAGGTATAGCAAAAGAGGCCCTGATCGAGTAAAGACAAGTCCCCTGATCGAGTATAACAAAGTCCCCTGATTGAGTATAAAAAAGCCTCCTAGACGAGTATATTAAAGCCCCCTGATCGAGAATAACAAAGTCCCCTGATCGAGTATACCAAAGTCCCCTGGTCCAGTATAACAAAGTCCCCTGATGGAGTATAACAAAGTCCTCTGCTCGAGTATAACAAAGTCGCCAGATCGAGTACAACAAAAGCCCCTCATCGAGTATAACAAAGTCCATTGGTCAAGTATAAAAAAGTCCCCTGGTCGAGTATAACTTAAGACCCCTGATCGAGAATAACAAAGTCCCCTGGTCGAGTATAGCAAATTCCCCTGATCGAGTATAACAAAGCCACCTGATCGAGTATAACAAAGTCCCTTGATCGAGTATAACACAGCCCCCTTCTCGAGTATAAGAAAGTCCCCTGCTCGAGTATAACAAAGCCCTCTGCTCGAATATAACAAAGTCCCCTGATCGAGTATAACAAAGACCCCTCATCGAGAGTATAACTTGGAGATCCATTGGTCAAATATAGGAATAACCACTGATACGAGTATGACAAGTCCCCAGTCAAGAATAAAAAGTCCCCTGATCGAAGTGGCAACAAAAAGTCACCTGATCGAGGTATAACAAAGTCCCCTACGGTTTGAGTATAACAAAGTCCCCTGATCAGAAGTATAACATATCCCTGATTGAGTATAACAAAGTCCTCTGGTCGAGTATAAAAAGTCCACGATCAGGTATAACAAAAGTCCCCTGATGAAATTATAACAAGGAGTCCTTGTTCTACATTAAACAAAGGCCCCTGATCGAGAGTATAACAAAGGCCCCTCATCGAAATTATAAGAAAATTACTAATCGAGTCTAAAAAAGTCCCCTTATCGAGTATAACAAATTCCCCTTTTCGAGTATAACAATGTCCTCTTATCGAGTATAACAACTCCCTAATCGAGTATAACAAAGGCCCCTGGTCGAGTATAACAGGGTCCCCTGATCGAGTGAAACAAAAGTCCCCTGATCGCGTATAACAAAGTCCCCTAATCGAGAATATAAATGTCCCCTGGTCCAGTTTAACAAAGTCACCTGATCGAGTATAAAAAAGTCCCCTGGCCCTGTATAACAAAGTCCCTAGATCGAGCATACCAAAGTCCCCTGATCGATTATAACAAATTCCCCCGGTAGAGTATAGCAAAGGGCCCTGATCAAGTAAGACAAAGTCCCCTGATCGAGTATAACAAAGTCCCCTGATCGAGTATAACAGAGCTCCTTGGATGAGTATAACAAAGTTCCCTGATCAGAGTATAACAAAGTCCCCTGATCCTAGTATAACAAAAGCCCCCTGGTCAGGTATAACAAAGGCCCTCATCGGGTATAGCAAAGTCCATTGCCAATATGGAAGGAATCCACTGATCGAGTATGACAAAGTCCCCTGATCAGAGTAACAAAAAGTCCCTAATTAGAGGTATTACAGGGAGATTACTGATGCGGGTATAACAAAGTCCCTGGTCGAGTATAGCAAAAGTCCTGATGCGAGTATATAAATTAACTCATCGAGTGAAGGCCCTAATCGAGTGACAAAAGTCCCCTGTTGATGATTAAAACGCAACGAAGTCCTCACGGTTTGAGTATAACAAGAAGTCCCTAATCGGAAATTATAAACATATCCCTGATGGGGTATAACGGGAGATCCTCTGGTCGAGTATAAAAAGTCCCCTGATCGCGTATAACAAAGTCCCCTGGTCGTGTATAACAAATTCCCCTGATCGAGTAAAACAAAGGCCCCTCATTGAGTATAACAAAGTCCATTGGTCAAGTATAAAAAAGTCCCCTGGTCGATTATAACAAAGTCCCCAAATCGAATATAACAAAGTCCTCTGGTCAAGTATAAAAAAGTCCCCTGATCGAGTATAACAAAGGCCCCTCATCGAGTATAACAAAGTCCATTATTCAAGTATAAAAAAGTCCCCTGGTCCAGAATAACAAAGTCCCCTGATGGAGTATAACATATCCCTTGATCGAGTATAACAACGTCTCCTGGGCCAGGTTAACAAAGTCCCTAGATCGAGCATAACAGAGTCCCCTAATCGATTATAACAAATTCCCCTGGTCGAGTATAAAAAAGGGCCCTGATCGAGTAAGACAAAGTCCCCTGATCGAGTGTAACAACGTTCTCTAATCGAGTATAACAAAGGCCCCTGGTCGAGTATAACAAAGTCGCCTCATCGAGTATAACAAAAGTCCCCTGATCGAGTATAACAAAGTCCCCTGATCGAGTACAAAAAAGTCCCCTGGCCCAGTATAACAAATTCCTCATATCGAGCATAACAAAGTCCCCTGGGCGAGTATAGCAAAGGGCCCTGATCGAGTAAGACAAAGTCCCCTGATCGAGTATAACAAAGTCCCCTGATTGAGTATAAAAAAGCCTCCTAGACGAGTATATTAAAGCCCCCTGATCGAGAATAACAAAGTCCCCTGATCGAGTATACCAAAGTCCCCTGGTCCAGTATAACAAAGTCCCCTGATGGAGTATAACAAAGTCCTCTGCTCGAGTATAACAAAGTCGCCAGATCGAGTACAACAAAAGCCCCTCATCGAGTATAACAAAGTCCATTGGTAAAGTATAAAAAAGTCCCCTGGTCGAGTATAACTTAAGACCCCTGATCGAGAATAACAAAGTCCCCTGGTCGAGTATAGCAAATTCCCCTGATCGAGTATAACAAAGCCTCCTGATCGAGTATAACAAAGTCCCTTGATCGAGTATAACACAGCCCCCTTCTCGTGTATAAGAAAGTCCCCTGCTCGAGTATAACAAAGCCCTCTGCTCGAATATAACAAAGTCCCCTGATCGAGTATAACAAAGACCCCTCATCGAGTCCAAAAAAGGCCCCTAATCGAGTATAACAAAGTCCCCTGATCTAGTAAAACAAAGGCCTCTGATCGAGTATAACAAAGGCCCCTCATCGAATATAACAAAGTCCCCTTGATCGAGTATAACAAAGCCGCCAAATCGAGTATAACATAGTCCCCTGGTCGAGTATAACAAAAGTCCCTGATCGAGCATAACTAATTCGCCTCATCGAGTATAAAAAATTCCCCTGGCCCAGTATAACAAAGTCCCCATATCGAGTACAACAAATTCCCCTTATCTAGTATTACAAAGACCTCTTATCGAGTATAACAAAGTCCTCTGATCGAGTATAACAAAGGCCCCTGGTCGAATATAACAAATTCCCCTGATCGAGTATAACAAAAGTCCCTGATCGAGTATAACAAACTCGCCTCATCGAGTATAAAAAAGTCCCCTGGCCCAGTATAACAAATTCCCCTGGTCAAGTATAAAAAAGTCCCATGGACGAGTATAACAAAGTCCCCTGATCGATTATAACAAAGTCCTCTGGTCGAGTATAAAAAAGTCCCCTGATGGACTATAACAAAATCTCCTGCTCGAGTATAACAAAGTCGCCAGATCAAGTATAATAAAAGCCCCTCATCGAGTATAACAAATTCCATTGGTCAAGTATAAAAAAGTCCCCTGGTCGAGTATAACAAAGAACCCTGATCGAGTATAACAAAGTCCCTTGGTCGAGTATAGCAAAGTCCCCTGATCGAGTATAACAAAGCCTCCTGATCGAGTATAACAAAGTCCCCTAATCGAGTATAACACAGCCCCCTTCTCGAGGATTAGAAAGTCCCCTGGTCGAGAATAACAAAGCCTCCTGGTCGAGTATAACAAAGTCCCCTGATTGAGTATAACAAACACCCCTCATCGAGTCCAAAAAAGGCCCCTAATCGAGTAT
>NW_024737424.1:0-130000 GCF_018991925.1 Homarus americanus
GAGAGAGGAGCGGGAGGTGGATGGGAGGATGGAGTGGATGGTTGCGGAGCCGGATGAGGGGAGGAGGTGGAGGAGGGTGGGAGTGAGATGTGGAATGAGTGAAAGAATGGGGAGGGAGGAAGAGGTGAGTGATACTGTGATTCTGATGAGGAGGAGATGTGGTATTGGAGTGGAAGAGTGTGATGGAGGGGGAGAGTGGAAGAGTTGGGAGGGGGGAGGAAGAGTTTGGGAGGGAGGTGGGGAGGATGGGGAGGGGAAAGTGGGGAGGGAGGATGTGTGGAATGGGAGAGGGGAGGGAGAGTGGGGGAGGGGAGAATGTGGGAGAGGGGAGAGGGAGAGTGGAGGTGGGAGGGAGGGAGGGAGGGAGGAGTGGAGTGGAGGAAGAGGGGGAGGAGGAAGAGTGGGTGGGGAGTGTGGGATTGGTGGAGGGAGTGTGGAGTGGGAAGAGGGGAGGGAGAGGAGGGGAGGGAGAGGGAGGAGGGGAGGGAGAGGGGAGGAGGAGTGGTGGAGGAGTGTGAGGTGGAGTGGTGAGGGGAGTGGAGCAGAGTGGGGAGGGAAGGGGGAGAGGGGGAGGGGAGAGGGGAGGGAGGGATTAGAGGTGGGGAGGGAGGGAGGAAGAGTGGGGGGAGGGGGAGGGAGAGTGGGAGGGAGGGGAGGGAGGGGAGGGGAGGGGAGGAGTGGGGAGAGGGAGAGGAGAGTGGGGAGGAGGTGGGAGGGAGAGGGGGAGGAGTGGGAGAGAGGGAGGGAGAGTGGGAGGGAGGGGGAGGGAGGGGGGGGAGGAGAGTGTGAGGGGTGAATGGGAAGTGGAGGAGGTGGAGGGGGAGGAGGAGGGGAGGGCCAATGGGAGAGAAGGAGGGGTCTAATGGGAGAGAGGAATGGGAGGTGGTGGAGTGAGGGGGGAGTGGGGAGTGGGAGGGGGAGGGGAGGGAGAGTGTTGGGTCTAATGGGAGAGAGGGGAGGAGTGGGATGGAGGGAGATGTGGGAGAGGGAGGGAGAGGTGGGAGTGGGAAGGTAGAGTGTGGGAGGGAGTGGAGGTCAATGGGAGAGATGGGAGGAGTGATGGGAGGGAGAAGGAGGGGAGGAGAGGTAGTGGGTCTAATGGGAGAGAGGAGGAGGATGAGTGATGGGAGGGAGTTGTTGGGAGTGTAATGTGGAGGAGTGGAGAGTGTGGAGCAAGAGTGTGGAGGAGTGAGTGTGGAAGTGGAGGGAGGGAGGGGAGAGAGGAGGGCGATGGGAGGGAGGGAGGAGTGGGAGATGGGAGAGTGTGGGAGGAATGGGGGTGGGGAGAGCAGGAGGGGAGGATGTGGGAGGGAGAGGGGAGGGAGAGGTGGGGAGGGGAGGGGGAGGGGAGGGATTGGGAGAGTGTGGGGTCCAATGGGAGAGAGGGGAGGGAGGATGGGAGTAAAGGAGTGGTGGAGTAGGAGGGAAGCATGGGAGGAGAGGGGAGGAGAGGTGGGTGTGGGGAGAGTGGAGGAAATTGTGGGAGTGGTAGAGATAATGTTAGGTGGGTGTGGGGGTAGTGTGGGTGTGTCTTTTGAAATTAATGACGCAAGTGAAATTAAATACATAGGAATTACCACACACACACACACATCACACACACACACACACACACTACACACACACACACACACAACACACACACACACACACACACACACACACACACACACACACACACACACACACACACAACACACACACACACACACACACACACACACATGTACCAATAAGGTGGTGTAATCACCTTATTTGTATATCATCCTGGTAATGTACTCAAAATTACATGTTCAAACGAAGTAAAAATTTTAGATTTGTTGTTCACTGTTAGCCTCTGTAATTATCCTGGCTGTATTTGGTATTTACTGAATGTAAGAGAGAAGAGAGAGAGAGAGAGGAGAGTATTTATATGTATTTTTATAAATAATATACATAATATTTCTGCACAAACACACACACACACACATATATATATATATATATATATATATATATATATATATATATATATATATATATATATAATATTTATATATATGTGTGTGTGTGCTTGTAGATAAAATTAATAGCCTCATGTTCAGTATGCCTGAGAGCACTCTGAGCACTAGTTTCTGGACGCTAATAGTTTTCATGATGCTAATATTGTTTATGACGCTAGTATTAGCCTTTATGATGCAACACTAGTTTTGAGACGCTAGTACTAGCCTTCAGATGCTAACACTAGTTTATGACGCCAGTACTAGTCTTCGATGCTAACACTAGCTTTATGACGCTAGTACTAGCTTTCATGATGCAACTAGCCCTTATGACGCTAGCATCAGCTTTTATGATGCTAACACTAGCCTGCGACGCCAGTACTAGCCTTTATGATGCTAACACTAGCTCTATGACGCTAGTACTAGCTCATGATGCCACCAGCCCTTATGACGCTAGTACTAGCCTTCTATGATGCTAACACTAGTCTTTATGACGCTAGTACTCAGTTTCTTATGATGCTAACACTAGCTCTTGTGACGCTAGTACTAGCCTTTATGATGCTAACACTAGCTCTTGTGACGCTAGTACTAGCCTTTATGATGCTAACACTAGCCCTTGATGCCAGTACTAGTTTTTGTGGCTAACAATAGCCTCTTATGACGCTAGTACTAGCCTTCCTTTATGATGCTAACACTAGTTTTGTCACGCTAGTACTAGTTTTTGTGATGCTAACACTAGTTCTTAGACGCTAGTACAGCCTTTTGCTAACACTAGTCTTGCGACGCTAGTTTTCAGCCATGATGCTAACACTAGTTTGCGACGCCAGTACTAGCTTTATATGCCAACACTAGCTCTGACGACGCCAGTACTAGCCTTATGATGCTAACACTAGTTTTTATGACGCTAGTACTAGCTTTTATGATGCTAACACTAGTTCTTATGACGCCAGTACTAGCTCTTCATGATGCTAACATCAGTTCTGGCGACGCTAGTACTAGCCTTTATGATGCTAACATTAGCCCTTATGACGCTAGTACTAGTTTTTGCCGATGCTAACACTAGTTTGGCGACGCTAGTATTTGCGATGCTAACACTAGCTCTGTGACGCTAGTACTAGCTTTATGATGCTAACACTATTATGACGCTGTACTAGCCTTTATGATGCCAGCTCTTGTGACGCTAGTACTTAGTGCCTTATGATGCTAACACTAGTTCTTGTGACGCTAGTACTAGTTTTTGGATGCTAACACTAGTCTTGCGACAGTACTGCCCTTCATGATGCCACTGCTTGCCACGCTGGGTACTAGCCTTTTATGATGCTAACATCGACGCTCAGTATCATTTCTGGCGATGCTGCAACATCAGTTCGCCACGCTAGTACTTAGCCTTTATGATGCCAATAGTAGTTTTACACGCCAGTACTGCCGATGCCAACACTAGTTTCATGACGCTTAGTACTACCTTTATGATGCTAACACTAGTTTCCTGATGACGCTAGTACCAGCTTCCTTGTGATACCAACAACACTTGCTCTTGCGACGCTAGTACTAGCCTGCTGGCTAACACTAGTTTATGACGCTAGTACTAGCCTTTGTGATGCTAACACTAACTTTTTATGACGCTAGTACTAGCCTTTTAGATGCTAACACTAGTTCTTGAGACGCCAGTACTACCTTTATGATGCTAACACTAGTTTCTTATGACGCTAGTACTAGCCTTTATGATGCTAACACTGCTTCGGCGCTGTACCAGCCTTCGTTTATGACGCTAGTACTGTTTATGATGCTAACACTTAGTTTTATGACGCTAGTACTAGCCTTTTGATGCTAACACTAGCTCATGACGCTAGTACTAGACTTCCATGATGCTAACACTAGTTTTTGTGACGCTAGTACTAGCCTTATGATGCCAACACTAGTCTTGTGACGCTAGTACACTTTATGATGCCAACATCATTTTTGACGCTAGTACTAGCCTTCATGATGCTAACACTAGCTCTTGTGACGCTAGTACTAGCCTTTGCGATGCTAACACTCAGCTTATGACGCTAGTACTAGCCTTCTTGATGCTAACACTAGCTCCCTATGACGCTAGTACTAGCCTTTATGATAACACCAGCTCTTAGACGCTAGTACTAGACTTCATGATGCTAACACTTGCTTATGACGCTAGTACTAGCCTTTATGATGCTAACACTGCGTGACGCTAGTACTAGCCTTTATGATGCTAACACTAGCTCTTATGACGCTAGTACTAGCCTTTATGATGCTAACACTAGCTCTTATGACGCTAGTACTAGCCTTTATGATGCTAACACTAGCTCTTATGACGCTAGTACTAGCCTTTATGATGCTAACACTAGCTCTTATGACGCTAGTACTAGCCTTTATGATGCTAACACTAGCACTTATGACGCTAGTACTAGCCTTTATGATGCTAACACTAGCCCTTATGACGCTAGTACTAGCCTTCATGATGCTAACACTAGCTCTTATGACGCGAGTACTAGCCTTCATGATGCTAACACTAGCTCTTATGACGCTAGTACTAGCCTTTATGATGCTAACACTAGTTTTATGACGCTAGTACTAGCCTTTTATGATGCTAACACTAGTTCTTATGACGCTAGTACTAGCCTTTATGATGCTAACACTAGCTCTTATGACGCTAGTACTAGCCTTTATGATGCTAACACTAGCTCTTATGACGCTAGTACTAGCCTTTATGATGCTAACACTAGCTCTTATGACGCTAGTACTAGCCTTTATGATGCTAACACTAGCTCTTATGACGCTAGTACTAGCCTTTATGATGCTAACACTAGCTCTTATGACGCTAGTACTAGCCTTTATGATGCTAACACTAGCTCTTATGACGCTAGTACTAGCCTTTATGATGCTAACACTAGCTCTTATGACGCTAGTACTAGCCTTCATGATGCTAACACTAGCTCTTATGACGCTAGTACTAGCCTTTATGATGCTAACACTAGCTCTTATGACGCTAGTACTAGCCTTTATGATACTAACACTAGCTCTTATGACGCTAGTACTAGCCTTTATGATGCTAACACTAGCTCTTATGACGCTAGTACGAACTCGTGACACTAACTCATATGACACTATCCCATATGAAACTAGTACTAGCATATATGACACGAGTACTCGCTCAAATGACATTGGTTCATGATATTAGTTTGTATAACACTAGCCCACATGACACAAGCATATATGACACTACTACAGCTTCTAGCGATAGTTTTAGTGTGTCATTTATACAAGAGTGACACTGGCTAGGACGCCTCATTAACATATAGATGAAGGTCATCACATAGTGCTTGGCCTTTTCAGTGTACACACATTTATGGGTTTATTCATTCATCATCTTACGCTAATGTTCATGGCAACATTCAACATTAGTTCATGTTTAGATTGAAATTGCAACATTTTGTTCACGTTGCATCAATGTCCTGTGCATCACCTGCCATTAATCTGACGAAAGAGTGACTGAAAGAGTATTTTACATCACACTTTAAATATCTTACTTTTCTCACTAGTGTGTTAAGAAAAATTAAGACAAGAATCAGTAAACAGGAGGTGGTCAGCCTTACTCATTTATTATATTAATCTTTAATGCATAAAATCTGCATGTAAATCGAGAACAAACTTATTATTTTGCTATAAATTTTACAATGTTGAGAATTTCAGCACTAAGGTTTTGGGACCGGGAGTCAAGTGGTGGTGATGGTTGTTGTGTTCGGGGGAGTAATAAGGCTTCAGTGTACGATCCTGGCGTGTTTCACTGAGGCATGGTGTGTGTCTCGGTGTATAATGCTCGGTGAGGTATGATGATGTTGAACGGCTCATGATGATGATGTTGAACGGCTCTTGAGGATGATGCAATAGTCTATTGAGTATGATATATTGATGCCTTGACTTTGGTAGATTAGATAATTAAGATATCTTAAACTCTTTGAGTATTATGAATTAGTGGATTGAGAAAGATATATATATATATATATATATATATACACACACACGTACACACACACATTTATGTTACGGCCTTTTTTACGAAATTGGTCCTTTTGCTAAATGGCCGATCTTTTAGCCGAATGACCCCAAAGTTGGCGTTATTGTATAGTTGCATTAAATCCCAGGACTCAAACCTCACTATCGCCTGACATTTATTGTCATGTAAAAAGGTCAGCTGTTTGGCCTAGGTTAGATTAGGTTAGGTTAGATGCCTGGCATTTACTGTCATTATGCAAATAGGCTTAACAACTGGCCTTTATCCTCCCAAAAGATGGATTTTTTGCAAAGGGCCAATTGATATACACACACATAGAGTATGTACACACACACACACACACACACACACACACACACACACACAAATTGTTAACAATTTAAACAAGTGAAATTAATACTGAACTTTTAAAACACCCAAAACTAAGATTAGGTAAGAAAGTTAACCATAAGTTCCACTCATGAACAATGAGTTGTGATCCCGAGAAAATTATAAATTAATAATAACTTTCAATAATGAGGGATAGTTAAACAGGAATAGCAATTTTCTTATAAATATACAAACTTGATATTAATATTTACAAAAAATAGAGAACATTAAGAAGTTATACAAAGGAAAAAAATAACTGTACGAGAGAAAATGAATAAGAAGATTTTGATGGCCTTCAATCGGAGTAACGGAGGTAACATTCCGTGCTTCAGTAAGAACACTGACCATTTTAGGAAAGTACTCGGGTAGGACACACAATTGTTAGACTAAATTGTATTTAAGGCTGGCACGTCCCTTAACCTAAGAGAAATACATGTAAGTGACTTAGCGGAAGTTAGCTGGACCGTGATGAGACTGGAGATGGGCTGAAGGAGGAACCACCACAGGTTGACACGTTGAGAAGTGACCGGGATTAGTGAAGTTGAGTGAGGAAGTGTAGAAGTGTCCCAAGAAGGGTGTAGCCGCTCGTTATATAACCTCGATTATGACGTCACGTTTCTATTCTAAAAAATGTGATTGGTTACTTCGATGACGTCAACTGGTGCTTGAAAACATTTCCAAGCGGGAGGAGACGGTGGGAGGAATTGACTGGCGCCTCTCTGTCGTGCCGGAACTTCTAAGAGACTTCCACACTGGTATATATATATATATATATATATATATATATATATATATATATATATATATATATATATATATATATATATATATATATTCTGATAAATCACACGGGAAGATGGTGTGTGGATTAGTGGATGTCATCATTTTGACCTGACCTCATGTTTTTAGGTCACCCTGTATATTTAAGCCTCTCTCTGTCCATGTAATCCAGTTGCTCTGAAGATGTCTTGAATAAAGACGAAAGCTAAAGTACTCGTTGTTTCCATCTTTCCGTTTACATCAAGTTTATCTTATCCATTTTCATTGTGGATTTACATGAAATATATATATATATATATATATATATATATATATATATATATATATATATATATATATATATATATATATATACCTAAACTTAGGTGTGTCTACCCTCGTCTCAAGAGGTCAAGGAAGCCATTGTAATGTATTGTTCTCTGACTAATATATACAAAGAAGTTGAAAAAAATGAATTAACGAAATGAAAAGTAAATAAGAAGAAAGTGACGACACGAATATACACCTGTAATCAAGGAAAATTATCCCAATTTTCCTTAAATGATCTTTATGTTGCTTCCTGGGATTGTGAGTTTCTGAAACCTAACTAAGTAGTCATGGTACTGCATATATAAAAATGTTACAAAAATAAATAATTGGAGATTTTACGTGATCCCTAATTTTTAGCAATTTATCATAATCGCTGCGGCCGTCACCTAACCTAACCTAACCATTAACCATGTATAGGTTAGGTTATTTTAAGTTAGCTGAAGGCTGTACCGTTTATAAGACATTTTCGGAACATATTACATAGAGATTACATGAAATCCCTAGTTAACCAAATTTCCTTAAAATATACAGACAGGAGACTGGAATTACACTAATAAAACGGTCTTAAACGGTCTTCGTGGCGGAGACTGCAAAGTAACTGTAAACAAGATTATCTGTTGATGTGTGTAGTAGAGTGAATGTGTTATGTCGTCATTAAGAGGAACCCAAAAAAGAAACACGCCTTCATTAACCATCAGTATAGTATTTATATGACACACAGGAGTAATTAACACACACACACACACACACACACACAGAATGAGTTAGATGTTACCGTTAATGTAAATTATTACTCAGAATCGACTCATTTTACTCATTTACTCATGACACGAGTGTATTCATTGTTACTTAAGTTATGAAGCGAAATGTTATGAAAAGATGAGGGATTAATACCGGGTTGTATTGTTAATCAGAGTTGTAATAAGCGCGGACTAAAGGTTGTATTGTGGAATTCCATAATTTATCATATGTAAAACAGGTTGTGACACAAATCGAGTTGTGACACTAAGCGGATTGTGACACTAAGCAGGTTGTGGCACTAAGCAGGTTGTGACATTAAGCAGGTTGTGACACTAAGCAGGTTGTGACACTACGCAAGTTGTGACACTAAGCAGGTTGTGACACTAAGCAGGTTGTGACACTAAGCAGGTTGTGACACTAAGCAGGTTGTGACACTAAGCAGGTTGTGACACTAAGCAGGTTGTGACACTAAGCAGTTGTGACACTAAGCAGGTTGTGACGCTAAGTGGGTTTTGACACTAAGCAGGTTGTGACACTAAGCAGGTTGTGACACTAAGTGGGTTTTGACACTAAGCAGGTTGTGACACTACGCAGGTTGTGACACAAGGTTGTGACACTACGCAGGTTGTGACACTAAGCAGGTTGTGACACTACGCAGGTTGTGACACTAAGCAGGTTGTGACACTAAGCAGGTTGTGACACTAAGTGGGTTATGACACTAAGCAGGTTGTGACACTAAGCAGGTTGTGACACTAAGCAGGTTGTGACACTACAGGTTGTGACACTAAGTGGGTTATGACACTGCAGGGTTGTGACACTAAGCAGGTTGTGACACTACAGGTTGTGACACTAAGTGGTATGACACTAAGCAGGTTGTGACACTAAGGGGTTGTGACACTAAGTGGGTTTTGGACACTGCAGGTTAGACTAAGTGGGTTTTGACACTAAGCAGGTTGTGACACTACGCAGGTTGTGACACTAAGCAGGTTGTGACACTAAGCAGGTTGTGACACTAAGTGGGTTATGACTAAGCAGGTTGGACACTAAGCGGTTGTGACACTGCTATACACTAAGCAGGTTGTGACACTAAGTGGGTTATGACACTACAGGTTGTGACACTAAGTGGGTTATGCTGGTTGTGACACTAAGTGGGTTATGACACTAAGCAGGTTGTGACACTAAGCAGGTTAGACACTAAGTGGGTTATGACACTAAGTGGTAGACACTAAGTGGCGACACTAGGCAGGTTGTGACACTAAGTGGGTTATGACACTAAGCAGGTTGTGACACTAAGCAGGTTGTGACACTAAGTGGGTTATGACACTAAGCAGGTTGTGACACTGCTGGTAGACACTAAGTGGGTTTTGACACGCAAGTTGTGACACTGCATAAGGACACTAAGTGGTTTTGACACTAAGCAGGTTGTGACACTACGCAGGTTGTGACACTAAGCAGGTTGGACACTAAGCAGGTTGTGACACTGCGGGTTGTGACACTAAGTGGGTTATGACACTAAGCAGGTTGTGACACTAAGCAGGTTGTGACACTAAGCAGGTTGTGACACTAAGTGGGTTATGACACTGCAGGTTGTGACATTAGGTGTGACACTAAGGGTTTTGACACTACGCAAGTTGTGACACTACAGGTTGTGACACTAAGCAGGTTGTGACACTAAGCAGGTTGTGACACTACAGGTTGTGACACTATGGGTTTGACACTAAGCAGGTTGTGACACTAGTTTGGACACTACGCAGTGGCCGACACTAAGCAGGTTGTGACACTACGCAGGTTGTACACTACAGGTTGTGACACTACGCAAGTTGTGACACTAAGCAGGTTTTGACACTACGCAAGCTGTGACACTAAGCAGGTTGTGACACTAAGCAGGTTGTGACACTAAGCAGGTTAGACACTAAGCAGGTTGTGACACTAAGCAGGTTGTGACACTAAGCAGGTCAGACACTAAGCAGGTTGTGACACTACGCAGGTTGTGGCACTACGCAAGTTGTGACACTAAGCAGGTTGTGACATTAAGCAGGTTGTGACACTAAGCAGGTTGTGACACTACGCAAGTTGTGACACTAAGCAGGTTGTGACACTAAGCAGGTTGTGACACTAAGCAGGTTGTACACTATGGGTTGTACACTACGCAAGTTAGACACTAAGCAGGTTGTGACACTAAGCAGGTTGTGACACTAAGCAGGTTGGACACTAAGCAGGTTGTGACACTAAGCAGGTTGTGACACTACGCAAGTTGTGACACTACAGGTTGTGACACCACGCGTTGTGACACTACGCAGGTTGTGACACTACGCAGGTTGTGACACTAAGCAGGTTGTGACACTACAGGTTGTGACACTACGCGTTGTGACACTAAGCAGGTTGTGACACTACGCGTTGTGACACTACGCAGGTGACACTACGCAGGTTGTGACACTAAGCAGGTTGTGACATCAAGCAGGTTGTGACACTAAGCAGGTTTGAGCACCAAGCAGGTTGTGACACTAAGCAGGTTGTGACACTACGCAAGTTGTGACACTAAGCAGGTTGTGGCACTAAGCAGGTTGTGACATTAAGCAGGTTGTGACACTAAGCAGGTTGTGACACTACGCAAGTTGTGACACTAAGCAGGTTGGACACTACGCAAGTTGTGACACTAAGCAGGTTGTGACACTGCAGGTTGTGACACTGCGGTTTGACACTGCAGGTTGTGACACTAAGCAGGTTGTGACACTACGCAAGTTGTGACACTAAGCAGGTTGTGGCACTGAGCAGGTTGTGACATTAAGCAGGTTGTGACATTAAGCAGGTTATGACATTAAGCGACTTGTGACACTAAGCGACTTGTGACACTATCCGGGTTGTGACACTAAGCAGGATATGACACTGTGCAAAACAATATTAAATTAAACAATATTAAGCAAAGTGATATTTGATGAAGCAGATATGAAGTCAAACTACATTAAGTGAAGCAATAATAAGCAAGTTGTCTTATTAAGTGAAACAATGGTAAATAAGTTGTCATTAAGTGAAGCAATAATAAGTAAGTTGTCATATTAAGTGAAGCAATAATAAGGAAGTTGTTATATTAAGTGTAGCAATAATAAGTAAGTTGTCATATTAAGTGAAGCAATAATAAGCAAGTTGTTATATTAAGTGTAGCAATAATAAGCAAGTTGTCATATTAAGTGAAGCAATTATAAGCAAGTTGTCTTATTAAGTGAGGCAATAATAAGCAAGTTGTCTTATTAAGTGAAACAATGGTAAATAAGTTGTCATTAAGTGAAGCAATAATAAGTAAGTTCTCATTAAGTGAAGCAATAATAAGGAAGTTGTTATATTAAGTGAAGCAATAATAAGTAAGTTGTCATATTAAGTGAAGCAATAATAAGCAAGTTGTTATATTAAGTGTAGCAATAATAAGTAAGTTGTCATATTAAGTGAAGCAATAATGCGTAAGTTTTCATATTAAGTGAAGCAGTAATAAAGTTATATTTAGGAAAGCAATAATAAGTAAGTTGTCATATTAAGTGAAGCAATAATAAGTAAGTTGTCTTATTAAGTGAAGCAATAATAAGTAAGTTGTTATATTAAGTGTAGCAATAATAAGTAAGTTGTCATTAAATGAAGCAATAACAAGTAAGTTGTCATATTAAGTGAAGCAATAACAAGTTGTCATATTAAGTGAAGCAATAACAAGTTGTCATATTAAGTGAAGCAATAATAAGTAAGTTGTTATATTAAGTGTAGCAATAATAAGTAAGTTGTCATATTAAATGAAGCAATAACAAGTAAGTTGTCATATTAAGTGAAGCAATCATGCGTATTTTTCATATTAAGTGAATCAATAATAAAGTTATATTAAGTGAAGCAATAATAAGTAAGTTGTCATATTAAGTGAAGCAATAATAAGTTGAATTAAATTGTAACAGTTTATTTAGCCAGAAAAATACAGATACAGAATGGATAATAATAACAATATTAACATGGCTGAAGTTGGTATATTAAGTGTAGCAATAATAAGTAAGTTGTCATATTAAGTGAAGCAATAATAAGTTGTCATGTTAACTGAAGCAATAATAAGTAAGTTGTCATATTAAGTGAAGCAATAATAAGTAAGTTGTCATATTAAGTGAAGCAATAATAAGTAAGTTGTCATATTAAGTGAAGCAATAATAAGCAAGTTGTCTTATTAAGTGAAGCAATAATAAGCAAGTTGTCTTATTAAGTGAAGCAATAATAAGTAAGTTGTCTTATTAAGTGAAGCAATAATAAGTAAGTTGTCATATTAAGTGAAGCAATAATAAGTAAGTTGTCATAATAAGTGAAGCAGTTATAAGCAAGTTGTCTTATTAAGTGAAGCAATAATAAGTAAATTGTTATATTAAGTGAAGCAATAATAAGTAAGTTGTATATTAAGTGAAGCAATAATAAGTAAGTTGTAATAGTTAGTGAAGCAATAATAAGTAAGTTGTCATATTAAGTGAAGCTATTATAAGTAAGTTGTCATATTAAGTGTAGCAATAATAAGTAAGTTGTATATTAAGTGAAGCAATAATAAGTAAGTTGTAATAGTTAGTGAAGCAATAATAAGTAAGTTGTCACATTAAGTGAAGCTATTATAAGTAAGTTGTCATATTAAGTGAAGCTATTATAAGTAAGTTGTCATATTAAGTGTAGCAATAATAAGTAAGTTGTATATTAAGTGAAGCAATAATAAGTAAGTTGTAATAGTTAGTGAAGCAATAATAAGTAAGTTGTCATATTAAGTGAAGCTATTATAAGTAAGTTGTCATATTAAGTGAAGCTATTATAAGTAAGTTGTCATATTAAGTGAAGCTATTATAAGTAAGTTGTCATATTAAGTGAAGCTATTATAAGTAAGTTGTCATATTAAGTGAAGCTATTATAAGTAAGTTGTCATATTAAGTGAAGCTAATAATAAGGGCCAGTATATTAAGTGGAAGCAACACAAGTAAGTTGTAATAGTTAGTAGCTAAATAATAAGTGTTGGTCATTAAGTGAAGCTATTATAGCAAGTTGGTCATATTACAGCTTATTATAAGTAAGTTGTCATATTAAGTGAAGCTATTATAAGTAAGTTGTTATATTAAGTGAAGCAATAATAAGTAAGTTGTCATATTAAGTGAAGCTATTATAAGTAAGTTGTCATATTAAGTGAAGCAATAATAAGTAAGTTGTCATATTAAGTGAAGCTATTATAAGTAAGTTGTCATATTAAGTGAAGCAATAATAAGTAAGTTGTCATATTAAGTGAAGCTATTATAAGTAAGTTGTTATATTAAGTGAAGCAATAATAAGTAAGTTGTCATATTAAGTGAAGCTATTATAAGTAAGTTGTTATATTAAGTGAAGCTATTATAAGTAAGTTGTCATATTAAGTGTAGCAATAATAAGTAAGTTGTATATTAAGTGAAGCAATAATAAGGGTTGTAATAGTTAGTGAAATAAGTAAGCGTCATTATGAAGCTATTATAAGTAAGTTGTCATATTATGAAGCTATTATAAGTAAGTTGTCATATTATGAAGCTAACAATAAGTGTTGTCATTAAGTGAATCTATTATAAGTAAGCTGTCATATTAAGTAGCCATTATATAAGTTATCATATTATGAATCTATTATGTTGTCATATTTATGTAGTCATTATAAAGTAAGTTGTCATATTAAGTGAAGCTATTATAAGTAAGTTGTCATATTAAGTGTAGCAATAATAAGTAAGTTGTATATTAAGTGAAGCAATAATAAGTAAGTTGTAATAGTTAGTGAAGCAATAATAAGTAAGTTGTCATATTAAGTGAAGCTATTATAAGTAAGTTGTCATAATAAGTGAAGCAATAATAAGTAAGTTGTCATATTAAGTGAAGCTATTATAAGTAAGTTGTCATATTAAGTGAAGCTATTATAAGTAAGTTGTCATATTAAGTGAAGCTATTATAAGTAAGTTGTCATATTAAGTGAAGCTATTATAAGTAAGTTGTCATATTAAGTGAAGCTATTATAAGTAAGTTGTCATATTAAGTGAAGCAATAATAAGTAAGTTGTCATATTAAGTGAAGCAATATAAGGCATACCCATACTAAGCGAGGTTCACCGTGTACGTCATTATAGCTCACTTTTTGCATCCGTTTTGACAACTTGATCCATTAATTTTGAAACTAATTTTCCTCATGACGTGATTGATGTTAATGTTGTTATGGTGTTATTATTACATGTTATTATCATTAACAGTCATCGTTAAAATTATTAAGGGTGAACATAAACTGTTGATATAAACGGTAATAATTATTGGTTTGTCTTTATCTGTTACCCTTACTAATGATCATGAAGTGTTATTAAGTTATCATTAACAATTATCAGTAAGCCAACGTTAACAATTATCAGTAAGTTATCATTAACAATTATCTTTAAGTTATCAAACATTAGGCAGTTAATAGTCAATTCATTGGTAATTTATGTGTTGTTATTTTACTATGTGTTGCGCTAAGAGAGGTACACACGACCAAAAAAGTGTACATTAGGTCCGATGAGTTCCTCAATGATCAATACACCTGTGCCGCATCGTAACTACCACCATGAACCACGCTACAACATTGTTCGCGAGATTATTGTATTTTCTTCTGAATTTTCATATAATAACAATACTTACTATGGATAAAACAGGAAATGTCGATAGTAAGCGATATATGGCATTTTACAATATTCATCGTCTGTGGTGTCAGATTGTTTCGAGCGAAATGTTCAAAGATAATTTTTTGATGGTGTGGACACCTGACAGTGGCCTGACCTTATTACCCCGCCCATAATTGCAGGTGGGGGTATTATTTTCGGTCATGTTTGTCTGTCTGTTGTCTGCTTGTGTATCCTAAGATAACTAAAAAACGGGTTTGAGAATTTGCACCAAACTTGGTAGTTGTTATCAACATGTGACGAGGTCCCTATGATAAACTTTTTGTGCAAATCGCGCCCAAATTGATCAAATGTTACCATGGTAAGAAAGTTTTTTTTGGTGATTAATGAAAACGATGACATTAGGTAGTCTCCAGCGGCGACTACAATTAATTTACATTAACAGGGTCACTAGTTCTATATTTACCCTGCCATGGTAAAGGTTCGCGGTCAGGGTTTGCATCCGCTTTATGATGATTTAATTTTTCACTGTTATGTACCAGCTAACACGGGGCGTCACCCACACATTACCACCTAAATGGGAGGTTCGAACGAGGGAGCAATGATGCGCCAGGCCAGTGCAATTACCACCTCGCTACTGTACCCAAATAGTAGTTATGGTAATTAATTCAGTAATTATGTGACAGGTATTGTGACTTTTGTATGTGGAATGATATTGTTGTTCTGTTATTGAAAATTCTGGTGATAAATTGTACTTTTAGTTAGATATAATTTTTGTTAATTTTATTGCACTAATTTTTGTTTACTATTATTCATTTCATATACTTACATTTTATTAGCAAATTTTTCAATAATTTTTCTTTTATAAGTATATTATTTGTTTCCTTTAATGTTGTTTTGTCGTAATGACCATGGTGATGCAATGATGAGTTAGTTCAGTTCTTTAAGCGTGTGTGCTTTGAGTTAACCAATACACTAACATCAACAAGCAAAGTTAAATGATACAGTATTATCTCTTATGTAAATTATGTATATAACAGAACTGTTGACTGTGCACTACACTTACTGTTGACTGTGCACTACACTTACTGTTGACTGTGCACTACACTTACTGTTGACTGTGCACTACACTTACTGTTGACTGTGCACTACACTTACTGCTGACTGTGCACTACACTTACTGTTGATTGTGCATTACACTTATTGCTGACTGTGCACTACACTTACTGCTGACTGTGCACTACACTTACTGCTGACTGTGTACTACACTTACTGTTGACTGTGCACTACACTTACTGTTGACTGTGCACTACACTTACTGTTGACTGTGCACTACACTTACTGCTGACTGTGCACTACACTTACTGCTGACCGCATGCAGCTACACTTGCTGACTGTGACTCTGTGCATTACACTTTACTGACTGTGCACTTTCTGACTGTGCATTACACTTACTGCTGACTGTGCATTACACTTGCTGCTGACTGTGCACTACACTTACTGTTGACTGTGCATTACAGTTACTGTTGACTGTGCACTACACTTACTGCTGACTGTGCACTACACTTACTGCTGACTGTGCACTACACTTACTGCTGACTGTGCACTACACTTACTCTTGACTGTGCACTACACTTACTCTTGACTGTGCATTACACTTACTGCTGACTGTGCATTACACTTGCTGCTGACTGTGCACTACACTTACTGTTGACTGTGCACTACACTTACTGTTGTCTGTGCACTACACATACTCTTGACTGTGCATTACACTTACTGCTGACTGTGCATTACACTTGCTGTTGACTGTGCACTACACTTACTGCTGACTGTGCATTACACTTGCTGCTGACTGTGCACTACACATACTCTTGACTGTGCATTACACTTACTGCTGACTGTGCATTACACTTGCTGTTGACTGTGCACTACACTTACTGCTGACTGTGCACTACACTTACTCTTGACTGTGCATTACACTTACTGCTGACTGTGCATTACACTTGCTGCTGACTGTGCACTACACTTACTGTTGTCTGTGCACTACACTTACTGTTGACTGTGCACCACACTTACTGTTGACTGTGCACTACACTTACTGCTGACTGTGCATTACACTTACTGCTGACTGTGCACTACACTTACTGTTGTCTGTGCACTACACTTACTGCTGACTGTGCACTACACTTACTCTTGACTGTGCGCACTTTACTGCCGACTGTGCTTACTGTTGACTGTGCACTACACTTACTGTGTGACTGTGCACTACACTTACTGTCTGACTGTGCATTACACATTGCCTGCTGACTGTGCATTACACTTACTGTTGTCTGTGCACTACACTTACTGCTGACTGTGCACTACACTTACTCTTGACTGTGCACTACACTTACTGTTGACTGTGCATTACAGTTACTGCTGACTGTGCACTACACTTACTGCTGACTGTGCACTACACTTACTCTTGACTGTGCACTACACTTACTGCTGACTGTGCACTACACTTACTCTTGACTGTGCACTACACTTACTGTTGACTGTGCATTACAGTTACTGTTGACTGTGCACTACACTTACTGTTGACTGTGCACTACACTTACTGTTGACTGTGCACTAAAATTATTGCTGACTGTGCACTACACTTACTAGTAACTGTTAAATTACTATTACAGTAACTGTACACTTACTATTAACTGTACTCTTACTATTAGCTAGACACTTACTATTAACTGTACATTTACTATTAGGTGTACACTTACTATTAACTGTCACTATTAACTGTACACTTACTATTAGGTGTGCACTTACTATTAACTGTACCCTTGCTATTAACTGTACACTTACTATTAATAATACACTTACTATTAACTGTACCCTTACTATTAACTGTACCCTTACTATGTACCCTTACTATTAACTGTACACTTACTATTAACTGTACACTTATTAGGTGTACACTTACTATTAACTGTATACTTACTATTAACTGTACACTTACTATTAACTGTACACTTGCTATTAACTGTACACTTGCTATTAACTGTACACTTGCTATTAACTGTACACTTGCTATTAGCTGTACACTTGCTATTAACTGTAGACTTGCTATTAACTGTAGACTTGCTATTAACTGTAGAGTTGCTATTAACTGTGCACTTGCTATTAACTGTGCACTTGCTATTAACTGTACACTTGCTATTAACTGTACACTTGCTATTAACTGTACACTTGCTATTAACTGTACACTTGCCATTAACTGTACACTTGCCATTAACTGTACACTTGCCATTAACTGTAGACTTGCTATTAACTGTAGACTTGCTATTAACTGTAGACTTGCTATTATCTGTACACTTGCTATTAACTGTAGACTTGCTATTAACTGTACACTTGCTATTAACTGTACACTTGCTATTAACTGTAGACGTGCTATTAACTGTACACTTGCTATTAACTGTACACGATTGTAAAACTGATTAGAACAACAGTTTTATGTGAAGATGAATTAGAACAGATTTCGTCACTAATTTTCTGTTAATTTTTACTTTAACTCGTGAAAAAAATTTCATAAAATCTGATTTCTATCAATAAATGCAAATGGAGTTAAATCCCTGTTCGAATATTTATCAATATTTTAACATTCTATGAGAGTAAGGTTATGAGGGGTAAACATTATAACAAACATCTATTGTATTGGCTGTGACGTAAACACAGGTATGATGGAATAGAAAGTACCGCTATGAATATACAAATGTTTAAAGTTTATTAATATATTATCATTAATGAACCGGTGTATGTGTATGTGTGTGTGTGTGTGTGTGTGTGTGTGTGTGTGTGTGTGTAGTACTAGTTTACATGTAAAAAATGCATATTAAGTTAGTTGTATCAAAATCGCCGTATTGTTTTTCAATATGTTTCACATCCGGTAAAAACTGCGAAATGTTGATATGGAACTAGAAAAACAAACTATATATATATTGTAAACTTCGGAGAAAAAAATTATCAAACTATTTAAAGTGTTTATATATGTTGTGACGTCATTTCTTACCCTAAAAATTTTCAACAAATGTTTATTTAAAAAAGATGTTTAACAATGCATTAATATAGTAACTTCAACTCTACCCCTCAAATTTTTCAATGAGTGAAATTCTAAACCCTTAGCTTAAGCCTCAACAATTTCCAAGTTGAAGGGGAACTTTCTTAATGAGATGCTGACCAAGTTTGTGACTCCCATATTTGTCCTGTGAAAGGAATTAGGATCCTTAGGGGAAGTTTAATTCATTATATTGTGTTTCCGAGGGTGTTGTGTCGACTGGGATCAACAACAACAAAAATAATGATATTTTGTACCTGTATCCTTCTGCTTGTATGTGTGTTAGTCTGGGTTTAGTGAGGACTGGTACAATTCACTGGCTCTTAGAGAGAGAGGGGCGTGGGCGATGTCCTGTCTTCCTTGCACACAAAACCCAGAGAGGACCGTTAGTACACGACACGCCACACAACACTCCCAAATAATTATCTGGGTCACGGAGCTCATGATAACAAAAGAGTTGTCAGGGGAAAAAAAACTGCAAGAGTCACTGGGAAAAAATCAAAACAAATTACACTGAACATTATCAATTGGAATATGAAGGAAAATTATGGAAGTGTTTACCGAATGGGACTGAGGGAGCGGTGACCGACCTCAGAGCAGGACTCGGTACAGTGGTCACCGGAGACAACCGCCAGAATGAAAACATTAAACTGGTTCACATATTTCTTTATTTTTTTGTATTTATTTTGCTTTTGTTGTTGGTGCTGCTATCAAACCCACACACGAAGGTCAGATAGTTATATAATGCTTTAATCTCTGCCTGTTGCTACTCTGTTACCACAATAAATGAACTAATTTAGGCAACATCTTCAAACTTTTATACACGATACACCTTATATAAGTCTCTATGTGACAGAGGTCAGTGAGGGGTTTTCATATGTCAGTAGGTCAAAATGACGTCAGTATTACACCATGACTCTTAATCACGTTTTCTTATCAAGTTAAGCGGAACTACTGAGATTGATGACCTTAATTAATTATGCGTAAAATATAGTAGTATGCAAAAATAATTGAAAAAAATAGAATCGAGTGAGGTGTACAACGCATTTTAATTAAATTGTAATATAATTCATTTGATTTCGATTCAATGACACGTGTCGCTGAACTGAAAAATAACAAATGAATCATCAGTCAAAACAAAAATATTATTTCCTGTAGCGTTATAGAGCTCAATTAATTAATTTTCACCGACTTTGGCATTCACAACTCAGCGTTTTCATACAATACGAGTATAAATTAATTATATGTAATATAAAGAATATTCGAGTGTTCGTCTTTTTCACCAATAGCGTTCGAGTATAATGAGAATGAGAAGTGTTTAACATATACACAAGTTGAGAGCAGATCTTTGTGATTTTAAGAGCGTTCGAGTGTGCTGAACATTTGCATTCATCCGTATAAATCGAGTTGGATAATTCCCTGGTGTTGTCAGGAGCATTCGTTTGATTATCCTATAATTGGTATATGAAGAGGATTCGAGTATGATTAATTTCTCTCACATTTCAAGAGCATTTGAAAGTACTTTCCCTTCATTAATAGAATTTGATTTCTGGCTTTATCATTTCAAGAGCATTCGATTGTGTATGATTATAATTTTGACTGTTCTAAGTTGTAATATATCTTAAAATTTTAATAATCTCAAAAGTTTTCGAGTTTGAATTAAATCGTAGTAATTTTATGAATATTCGAGTGCGTATGAATGTATCGTAATAAATATGTTATAAATATGTTACTTCCATCTGGTATACATGTTTACTTGTGCCGTCAGCAGCATTCGAGTTTGAATCATATCGTTGTTATTTTATGATCATTCGAATGTACATCAACACAACTCTAGAACAAATTATTCTTTAGCAATGTTTCCCGGGAAATTCTGGCTATAATTCTTTTGTTTTCAATGTGAAGTCTTGTCGAGTGTAAAATATTTTCTTTTCATTTAAATATCTAGGTTTGAATAATTTTCTTGCTTGTTGGTGAGAATAACAATTTACAATTATTATTTTATTTTTATATTTTAAGACCGACGCTACTTGTTATATATGATAATTAATATCAGGAAAAACATTATATATATATATATATATATATATATATATATATATATATATATATATATATATATATATATATATATATATATACTGTATATATGTGTGTGTATGTATGTATATTAAGAATGACGTTGAAGTCCAGGAATTAATAATAATAATATCTAGAGTTGTGTAATAAGAACAATACCGGCTCTACATTCACTTTCCACGCCCACTCCTCACGCTCACTTTCCACGCCAATTTCAACGCTCTTTTTCCATGCTCACTTTTCACGCCACTTTCCAAGCTCACATTCAACGCGATTCTAAATTAAAGTAAATACTGTAAACTCATAACTTTATACCAACATAGCGGCCATATTAATGGACACATGGCCTTATGTTTGAATACAGTGTCCATATTAAAGTAACACGTGGCCTTATGTTTGAATACAGTGGTCATATTAAAGTAACACGTGGCCTTATGGTTGAATACAGTGACCACATTAAAGTAACACGTGACCTTGTTTGAATACAGTGGCCACATTAATGTAACACATGGCCTTATGTTTGAATACAGTGGCCACATTAAAGTAACACATGGCCTTATGTTTGAATACAGTGGCCATATTAAAGTAACACGTGGTCTTATGTTTGAATACAGTGGCCATATTAAAGTAACACATGGCCTTATGTTTGAATACAGGGGTCATATTAAAGTAACACATGGCCTTATGTTTGAATACAGTGGTCATATTAAAGTAACACGTGGCCTTATGGTTGAAAATAGTGGCCACATTAAAGTAACACGTGACCTTGTTTGAATACAGTGGCCACATTAATGTAACACATGGCCTTATGTTTGAATACAGTGGTCATATTAAAGTAACACGTGGCCTTATGGTTGAATACAGTGGCCATATTAAAGTAACACATGGCGTTATGTTTGAATACAGTGGCCATATTAAAGTAACACATGACCTTATGTTTGAATACAGTGGCCATATTAAAGTAACACATGGCCTTATGTTTGAATACAGTGGCCATATTAAAGTAACACGTGGTCTTATGTTTGAATACAGTGGCCATATTAAAGTAACACGTGGTCTTATGTTTGAATACAGTGGTCATATTAAAGTAACACGTGGTCTTATGTTTGAATACACGTGGCCTTATGTTTGGTGGCCACATTAAAGTAACACGTGACCTTGTTTGAATACAGTGGCCACATTAATGTAACACATGGCCTTATGTTTGAATACAGTGGTCATATTAAAGTAACACGTGGCCTTATGGTTGAATGGAACACATGGCGTTATGTTTGAATACAGTGGCCATATTAAAGTAACACATGACCTTATGTTTGAATACAGTGGCCATATTAAAGTAACACATGGCCTTATGTTTGAATACAGTGGCCATATTAAAGTAACACGTGGTCTTATGTTTGAATACAGTGGCCATATTAAAGTAACACGTGGTCTTATGTTTGAATACAGTGGTCATATTAAAGTAACACGTGGTCTTATGTTTGAATACAGTGGCCACATTAAAGTAACACGTGGTCTTATGTTTGAATACAGTGGCCATATTAAAGTAACACATGGCCTTATGGTTGAATACAGTGGCCACATTAAAGTAACACATGGCCTTATGTTTGAATACAGTGGCCATATTAAAGTAACACGTGACCTTATGGTTGAATACAGTGGCCATATTAAAGTAACACGTGGTCTTATGTTTGAATACAGTGGCCACATTAAAGTAACACATGGCCTTATGTTTGAATACAGTGGCCACATTAAAGTAACACATGGCCTTATGTTTGAACACAGTGGCCATATTAAAGTAACACGTGACCTTATGGTTGAATACAGTGGCCACATTAAAGTAACACATGACCTTATGGTTGAATAATGTCTCAATATTATTATTAAGAAGAATAACGACAATAACAACAACAATAATAACAACAATAATAATAATAATGAGAATAATTACTAATAACTGATAGTAATGATGATAATTTAATACTTTAATAATACAATTTAGTTTGCCACATTTCCCACATTTTACTAGTAATTAGAAATAAATTGTTTAGAACTGGACAAACGGGACATCTTTGATTTTTTTCCTCCACTCTTCTGTTTCTATCATCTTTTTTTCTCTTCCTTTTTTTCTTGTATTTCTTTTCTTTCTTTTCTTGCCTCTTATTTTTTTCTTTTTTTTTTTTACTTCTACATTCTCCTTCTTTCTTTCACTTTTCCTTCTTTCTTCCTTCTCCTTTCTTCTATTTTCTTCTTCTTTTACTTTTTTCTATTTTCTTTTTCCTTCTACTTTCTTCTTCTTTCTTCTATTTTCTTCTTTCCTTATTTTTCTTATTTCCGTATTCTTCTTTTTCATTTCTTTATTCTCTCTTTCTTATTTCTTTTCTTTTTACTTCTTCTCTCTTTTTATTCCTTCTTTCTTCCAATCCTTTCTTCTTTACCTTTCTTTCTTTCCTTGTTTTTTTTCGTTTTCTTTGTTTCTGCTTTCTTTTTCTCCTTAATTTTATTTTATCATTTCTTCCTTTTTTTTTCTTGCTTCTTGTTTCTCGTTCTTGCTTCTTCTCTTCTTCTTTCTTTATTCTCCTTTTTCATTTCTTTTGCTTTTTCCCTTTGCCTTCTTTCATCTTCTACTTTCCTTCCTTCCTTCTTTTCTTTCTTCACTATATATAAATATAACCTAACATAAACCACTTAAATATAATTACATTAATATATATCATTCCATAGCCATAATATAGGACAGGTATTTTATCTATAATCAATCATAAGACAATTAATAATAATCAAATATATATAATTATACGTCATAGTACTAGGGGTATGATTTTATCAATTATATGTGATAATTTAGAGAAGTATAATCTGTTCATCGAATTAATTTTAAAGTACTTGCATATTATATAATCGAAAGGTAATATAATTTATCTAATTGCCTTTTAGATAATCGTATGTTATGTAATGATGAGGCAGTGGGAAAAAGGGTATACCTAATTATACTTAATATAAGCTTAAGTATCTAATTATCATCCAGTATAGTCCAATACACCTAATTATTCTTAAATTATTGGTAATATATAATTAAAATCCAAATTAACCCAATAAATCCTAATTATTTCTATTATATTGGCATATTATCAGTGTGTGTGTGTGTGTGTGTTGTGACAGTATCAACAAAGGTGTCAGGTTATTATGCAGGTCAGACTGTTGTTATTAAAACCCTTAACAACATGAAGTAAATATCCACTATATCATGGATTAATCTCATAGTTTTGGCTCGAGGATAAACCAATTAAATGTAAATACAAATATTAATATAATACTAAGAAGTGTTCTGAAAGTTACTATGAACATAACTTAAGTGTGCGCCAAGGGGAAATAATTATAATCACCATCTTTAGCCAAGTGTTATTTTGTAAAGCTCTCACGTTCTTCCACATTGCAAATTAAACCGTTTCGGAACTTTTGGTGCACCCAGAATATATAAAATACAAGAATTAAAGAAAATTACACAATAAAATAACAGTAAATTATACACATACTAGAATCAAATTATTGTAGGAAAAAATGTTAAAGTTCTGACAAAATTTAATTATAAAGAATGAATTTTTTTTTCTTGGTACGATTAAATTATTAAGATAGAAAATTTACATATAAATTTTTAAACTCTTACTACTTTCTATTTTGGTCTTCCTCCACCTGAACACTGAACACTCCATCACATGAAACACTCACAAGGAAGGATACAACTCAACAACTACATCACAACAGAGAAACTTTAATATAATAGTAACAAAAATTCCAGTTAGTCTTCAATCTTTCCATTTTATAACTCATTCCACTTAACCTCACTCTTCTCAGCTCCCACAAGGAACCACACACCATAACTAACTTCTCTCAGCCCACACAAAGAACCACACACCATAACTAACTTCTCTCAACCCACACAAGGAACCACACACCATAACTAACTTCTCTCATAACTAACTTCTCTCAGCCCCAAAGAACCACACACCATAACTAACTTCTCTCAGCACACAAGGAACCACACACCATAACTCACTTCTCTTCTCTTCTCAGCCCCCACAAGGAACCACAATAATTCATAGCCCTACTTTCTCAGCTCCCCACACAAGGAACCACACACCATAACTAACTTCTCTCTAGCCCCCACAAGGAACCGCTACACACCATAATTCAACTTTCTCAGCCCCTACAAGGAACCACACACCATAACTAGTTCCTCTTCAACCCACACAAGGAACCACACACCATAACTAACTTCTCTCAGCCCACACAAGGAACCACACACCATAACTAACTTCTTTCAGCCCACACAAAGAACTACACACCATAATCTAACTTCTTCCAGCCCTGCCAAGGAACCACACACCATAACTAACTTCTCTTTCCCCAGCCCACAGCAAGGAACCACACACACCATAACTAACTTCTCTCTAGCCCTCATGAAGGAACCACACACACCATAACTAACTTCTCTCAGCCCCCACAAGGAACCACACACACCATAACTAATCTCTTTCAACCCACACATGAACCACACACAATAATCTCTACTTCTTCTCAAAGGCCCACACAAGGAACCACACACACCATAATTAACTTCTCTCTTAGCCTCTACAAGGAACCACATTAATTACAATCTAACTTTCTTTCAGCCCACATAAGAAAACTACACACCATAACTAACTTCTTTCAGCCCATATAAGGGAACCACCAATTAACTTTCCAGCCTACACAAGAAACTACACACACACCATAATTCAGAATCTCTCTCAGCCCACACAAGGAACCACACACACCATAACTCTCTCAGCCCCCACAAGGAACCACACCATAACTAACTTCTCAGCCCACACAAGGAACCACACACACATAACTAACTTCTCTCAGCCCACACAAGGAACCACACACCATAACTAACTTCTCTTAGCCCCCACAAGGAACCACACACCATAACTAACTTCTCTCAGCTCCCACAAGGAACCACACACCATAACTAACTTCTCTCAGCCCCCACAAGGAACCACACACCATAACTAACTTCTCTCAGCTCCCACAAGGAACCACACACCATAACTAACTTCTCTTAGCCCCCACAAGGAACCACACACCATAACTAACTTCTCTCAGCTCCCACAAGGAACCACCTACCATAACTAACTCTTATGTTCCACCTCTGGCATTATTATTTCATGCTGTGAGCTGAAGTCTTTTCTTATCAGCCGTTTTGTCAATCCTCTGAATTCTCGTTGTTAATGGTTGGCTCTGTGTACTGAATATTTTAATCCTTTCAACTGTTGTAACAAAAACATGCATTTTAGGATCATGATAAGCCACACACACACACACACACACACACACACACACACACACACACACACACACACACACACACACACACACACACACACACACTCACTCACCAGTGTATCTAATCTTTCCTAATGTGGTCCTAAGTATGACTATCGTAAAAAAATAACTTACTATATCCGCTTAATTACCTAGTTTAATCATATAATAATCAGATGAAAAATGTGGTTTAAGAGTTAATGTTGGAAAGACTAAAGCATTGGTTGTTTCAAATTGGAAATAAATCCTAAAATAAAAGTTATGGTAGACAACAGGGAACTTAAACAAGCGGAAAATTTTGTGTATTTGGGAAGTAATATTACTTGTGATGGTAAATAGAGGGATGAAATAAAAGCAAGATTAGGCAAACAAACACAGGATTTAATAATCTAAAAGACCATGAAAAATGACATTAACTTAAATTTGAGAAAAGAGGACTGCTGAAAGGGTTTATATGTCAAGGACTGTTTGTATGGGCCAGAAGCTTGGACACTCGGTTGCAGACGCCAGACAGAAGTTGGAGGCCTTTGAAATGTGTTTTTATAGGCGAATGCTAAGAATAAACTACACTGACAGGAAAACAAATGAAGAAATACTAAGATTAGCAAAGACTTCAAGAGAAATACTTGAAATGTACAGAGAGAAAGAAATATAAGAGTCTTTGGTCAAATAATTAGGGATGATGGGATAATAACAAATATTAATGGCACAGTTGAGGGTAGGAGGGCCAAGGGTAGGCAGAGACTGTGATGGGTGAATGAAATTAAAAACTGGGTCCCCAGAGATGCAAACTCTTAGAGGTTTGGTAGAAACAGCCCGAGAACGTTTAGAGTGGAGGACTGTGGTCGCCAACCCTGAGATATATGGACAGTACTTTGATTGAGTTGATTAATAACTCGGTATACCTAATGACTTCTAACATGATGGCACAATGCCTAAACTATCAACACAAACACACACACACACACAAGCCGAGGAGCTAACCATCCCTCATTCACTCACCTTCGGAGGTAAATAAACAGATATACAAATATTAGGTTTTAAGAGGGTCAGGGCCGCGTTCACGTATTAGTGGGAAAATTGTATTCCTATTCAGAGTTACCGGGAGCTACCGTCGGGACTATTACCAGACACCGAGGGTTAAAAAGCAAACAAATACCGCTCTATTGTGTAGCTTATATTGAATGGGGTCCCTCTGATATCTTCTGTTGAATGGACTCCCTCTGATATCTGTTGAATGGGCTCCCTCTGATATCTCCTGTTGAATGTGGTCCCTTTGATATCTCCTATTGAATGGGCTCCCTCTGATATCTCCTGTTGAATGTTGTCCCTCTGATATCTCCTGTTGAATGTGGTCCCTTTGATATCTCCTATTGAATGGGCTCCCTCTGATATCTCCTGTTGAATGTGGTCCCTCTGATATCTCCTGTTGAATGTGGTCCCTTTGATATCTCCTATTGAATGGGCTCCCTCTGATATCTCCTGTTGAACGTGGTCCCTCTGATATCTCCTGTTGAATGTGGTCCCTCTGATATCTCCTATTGAATGGGGTCCCTCTGATATCTCCTGTTTGAATGGGGTCCCTCTGATATCTTCTGTTGAATGTGGTCCCTCTGACATCTCCTGTTGAATGTTGTCCCTCTGATATCTCCTGTTGAATGTGGTCCCTGATATCTCCTGAATGGGCTCCTCTGAATCTCCTGTTGAATGTTGTCCCTCTGATATCTTCTGTTGAATGGGGTCCCTCTGATATCTGTTGAATGGACTCCCTCTGATACCTGTTGAATGGCTCCTCTGATATCTCCTGTTGTGTGGTCCCTCTGATATCTCCTGTTGAATGTGGTCCTCTGATATCTCCTGTTGTGTGGTCCCTCTGATATCTCCTGTTGAATGTGGTCCCTCTGATATCTCCTGTTGAATGTGGTCCCTCTTGTCTCCTGTTGAATGTGGTCCCTCCTGATATCTGTTGAATGGACTCCTCTGATACCTGTTGAATGGAGGCTCCTCTGATGTCTCCTGTTGAATGTGGTCCTCCTGATATCTCCTGTTGTGAATGTGGTCCTCTGATATCTATTGAATAGGGGTCCTCTGATATCTCCTGTTGAATGTGGTCCCTCTGATATCTCTCTGTTGAATGTGGTCCCTCTGATATCTCCTGTTGAATGTGGTCCCTCTGATATCTCCTGTTGAGTGTGGTCCCTCTGATATCTCCTGTTGAATGTGGTCCCTCTGATATCTCCTATTGAATGGGCTCCCTCTGATATCTCCTGTTGAATGTGGTCCCTCTGATATCTCCTGTTGAATGTGGTCCCTCTGATATCTCCTATTGAATGGGCTCCCTCTGATATCTCCTGTTGAACGTGGTCCCTCTGATATCTCCTGTTGAATGTGGTCCCTCTGATATCTCCTATTGAATGGGGTCCCTCTGATATCTCCTGTTGAATGTGGTCCCTCTGGTCCTCTATATCTCCTAAGTTGAATGTGGTCCTCTGATATCTCCTAAGTTGAATGTGGTCCTCGATATCTCCCTGTTGAATGTGGTCCTCTTGATATCTCCTGCTGAATGTGGTCCCTCTGATATCTCCTGGCTGAATGCGGGGTCATCCTCTCTGATATCTCCTATTGAATGGCCTCATATCTCCCTAAGTTGAATGTAAGGTCCCTCCTGATATCTCCTCTGCTGAATGTGGTCCCTCTGATATCTCCCAAGGAACGTGGTCCCTCTGATATCTCCTGTTGAATGTATCCCTCTGATATCTCCCTTCTGCTTAAATGTGGTCCTCTGATATTCCTTCTACAATGGGGCCCTCTGATATCTGCTGAATGGACTCCTCTGATACCTGTTGAATGGGTTCTGATATCTCCTATTGAATGGGGTCCCTGATACTCTGGGTTGAATGTGGTCCTCTGATATCTCCTGCTGAATGTAACCTCCTTGATATTCCCCTAAGAATGTGGTCCTCTGATATCTCCTGCTGAATGTGGTCCTCTGATATTCCTTTTCGTATTGAATGGGGTCCTCTGATATCTCCTGGGCTGAATGTGGTCCTCTGATATCTCCTGTTGAATGTGGTCCCTCTGATATCTCCTATTGAATGGGCTCCCTCTGATATCTCCTGTTGAATGTGGTCCCTCTGATATCTCCTGTTGAATGTGGTCCCTTTGATATCTCCTATTGAATGGGCTCCCTCTGATATCTCCTGTTGAACGTGGTCCCTCTGATATCTCCTGTTGAATGTGGTCCCTCTGATATCTCCTATTGAATGGGGTCCCTCTGATATCTCCTGTTGAATGTGGTCCCTCTGATATATTGTTCTTGGTATTTGTTCTAGTTTGTTTTGTTATAGTTTGTGTGTGTTTTATCTCCGCTTATGGCGAGGGATATAGAAATGGTTGCCGGAAATCTACTTGTCTGTAAGTCCGTTTGTCTGTTACTCCGTCCATCTGTAAGTCCGTCTGTGGTGTCACAAAGTTCACCTGTCACAAAGTAAGCTTATCACAAAGTTCACCTATCAAAAGTCCACCTGTCAAAAAGTCCACCTGTCAAAAAGTCCACCTGTCAAAAAGTCCACTTGTCCCAAAGTCCACCTGTCCCAAAGTCCACCTGTCCCAAAGTCCACCTGTCAAAAAGTCCACCTGTCCCAAAGTCCACCTGTCCCAAAGTCCACCTGTCCCAAAGTCCACCTGTCCCAAAGACCACCTGTCCCAAAGTGCACCTGTCCGAAAGTCCACCTGTCAAAAAGTCCACCTGTCTCCAAACCCACCTGTCTCCAAGTCCACCCGTCTCAAAGTCCAACAGTTAGACAGTTTTTTTTTCCGGACCGTCACTCAAAAGGCCTTCCAAATAACTCTATAGAAATATGTATGTATATTAAACTGAAGGTAAAGAAAGAATTTCATCTGGAAGGAACATTCTAATGCATATATAATTCTGCTGGTTAGGGTATATACCTGACATGTATATTGGTATATATGACTAGTTTATATATAATTCTGTTGAATAAGGCATATACCTGACTATACTGGTATATATGACTAATTTTATATTATAATTTCCTAAGTGGGGGATATACCCGACTAAATATATACAGTATATACTTATTTACTATATTAATTTCAATGTTAATTATGTGGTAAGAATATATATAACGTGTGTGTGTGTGAAGGAGGGTGAGTCGAGATAGATTAGGTTAGGATTGATATAACATTGGTAATTTGGAATGATTGTGACGTTGATGGAGAGAGAGAGAGAGAGAGAGAGAGAGAGAGATGGGGGTTGGTAACGAGAGATAAAATAAGATGAATGAGAGGAATGAACGAGATGGATGAATGAAAAGACAGACAGACAGACAAGCAGACAGAGGAAACAATCCAGGGAAACAAATAGACAGACAGACAGAGGAAGTTATTCAAACAGACAGACAGACATCCAGCTAGAACAGAAAAACGAAGCAGTGTGAATAGAGAACCAGACACAGACACAGACACAGACATAGACACAGACCCAGACATAGACACAGACACAGACATAGACACACAGACAAACAGACGTCTAGAAGGATGAACAATACCCACAATTACCACACTCACAACCTGCCTCTCAGATAACAATATTACCACAATTCAAGATCGGAACATTGAACACCGGCCGCCAGCCTTAAAGACACAGGTGTGGTGGTGGTGGTTCACGTTCACTACTGACCATTAATTATTTGTAATATTGTGGGGATATTATGATGTATCTCTGGGTGGTTGTTTATGTTGAGGAGATAAATACGTTGATATACACACACACACACACGCACACATACACACACACACACACACGCACACATACACATATACGTCATTTTTCAGTGTTACTTCTAAAGCCTTTGTTATTTAAATGCTTTACAAGGCCACACTTAATTAGTTAATGTTTATACATATATTTGAAAGGTTTTTCTTAATGTTAGTGCTATTAAATGTTTACACAAATAAGGTCTTATGAACGAGTTGATCTTCAATGTTTATTTAAATGTCTTGTAATTTAAAGATTGCATAAAAAAGTGTGTGTGTGTGTGTGTGTGTGTGTTGAACAGCTTGAACTCTTCTCTATCATTCTCTCCCTATTTGTCTATCAATAATTGTGTATCCATCCATCCAGAATTATCCGAATAAATAAATGAACTTAATCTTACCTGAACTAGCTTTTATTCCGGGTAAAATGACTTTAACAACAGGTCATTAAATCATACGCACAAAACACACAATAACCCTCAAACAAATAACAACAATAACAACAGCCAGAATAAACATTACAATTTAACTACGGGTGGATGGGTAAGTGAGATGGGGGGGAGGGGGGAGAGGTGAGGGAGGGAGAGAGTGGGAGAGGTAAAAGGAGAAGGAAATGAGAGGGAGAGAGAGAGGTGGTGGAGGGAAGGGTTAGGAAAGGTAGGGATGAAGAGGAAAGGAGAGAGGGAGGGGGAGGAGGGAGGGAAAATAGCACTGTAACTAATGAATATATATAGCGTTTCCTTCCTCTAGCCCTCCCCCCCAACACACACATACATACACACACACGGTTCCTTCCTCACCGCCACTCGCTAAGAAAACTTACTCTGAGCGTGGGAAACCAAGCGTGAGCGTGGGAAAATAACCATACGCGTGGGAACCAGAGAAGGGGGGGGGGGGTGTTGTTGAAGAGAGTGTGTCTGTAGCCTCATATTGATAATTTGGTCATACGTCAGTTGGTGATTACTAAGATGGTAGAAGGTGATGAACAGATAGATGGAATGATAATTAGATTAGACTCGTACATACATACATACATACATACATACATACATACATACATACTCCTGTACATACATGCATACATACATTCGTTGACAGACAGACAGACAGACATTGACAGCAGTAATATATGCAGATTGCCTCTCCTATCTCGACCTATCGTACTGACAAAAAAGACTAAAGGAATATTACAGATGTGGTAACACTGCCTCTCCATGTGACAGGTTATGGTAACACTGCCTCTACAAGTGACAGGTTTTGGTAACACTGCCTCTCCATGTGACGAGTTATGGTAACACTGCCTCTACATGTGACAGGTTATGGTAACACTGCCTCTACATGTGACAGGTTATGGTAACACTGCCTCTACAAGTGACAGGTTTTGGTAACACTGCCTCTCCATGTGACGAGTTATGGTAACACTGCCTCTACATGAGACAGGTTATGGTAACACTGCCTCTACATGTGACAGGTTATGGTATCACTGCCTCTACCTGTTACAGGTTATGGTAACACTGCCTCTACATGTGACGGGTTATGGTAACACTGCCTCTACATGTGACAGGTTATGTGACAGGTTATGGTACTGTGGACACTACTCTACATGTGACAGTGACACACTGCCTCTACAAGTGACAGGTTATGGTAACACTGCCTCTACAAGTGACAGGTTATGTGGCTGCCACTACACATGTGACAGGTTATGGTAACTGCCTTGCTGACCTCTACTGCCTCATGTGACAGGTTATGGTAACACTGCCTCTACATGTGACAGGTTATGGTAACACTGCCTCTACATGTGACAGGTTATGGTAACACTGCCTCTACATGTGACAGGTTATGGTAACACTGCCTCTACATGAGACAGGTTATGGTAACACTGCCTCTACATGTGACAGGTTATGGTAACACTGCCTCTACATGAGACAGGTTATGGTAACACTGCCTCTACAAGTTACAGGTTATGGTAACACTGCCTCTACAAGTTACAGGTTATGGTAATGTTTCGTTGTAAATTCTTTAATGGAATTCATGTATAAAATGAATAAGAAATTCTTGTGCCCACTGATGAATGAAATTATTGAAAGAATGAGATGAAAGAAGTGAATAAAGTTAAGAAAATAAATGAGGTGAATAAAATTAATTAATTGAATGAAGTGAATGAACATAATAAATTTAATGGAATGAATGAATGTGAATGAAAACGAACTAATAGTGAAGAGAGATGAATATATTTGTGTACGTTGAAAAATGTGAATATTAGGAATAATTATGTAGATAGTTTAATGAATAAATTATAGAGAAAGATTAATGAATAAATGTGGAGATAAGAAAATGAATAGCTAGATAGATAAGAAGATGGATATAGTTCTTACATATTTATTATAATTACGAATAAAATGAAAAATAAATAAGTTTAAAGTAAAATAGGAGAGAAAAATACTGTATGAGCTGAATAAGTGAATGAACATGTAAATATATGAAGATAAAATGAAAGAAAATAAATGAAAGAAGAAAGATATCGATAAATGAACTTTAATGAATGCAATGAATTAACAAACAATGAATAAATGAATATACTTGAACCTTGATAAATGAATAAAGACTGAACACAACATAATGCAAATAAAAACACGAATTATAAGAAAAACAAATCAAATCAACAAACAAAAAATAATTGGTAATAAAACAAGAAAATGGGAATATATCTCACCTGTTATACCTTACCTGTTAATTAATTAGACTCTACGTATATAAGAGGTGTAAAGACATCAGGTGTGTATATTTCATCAGACTCTGCACATGAATACAAATCCAATTAGTTTGGCCAATTTAATCGAATGCTCTACTGCGCCAGACTTATAAATTCCCCCCCCCTCCCCCCCTCCCCCCCCTCCCACACACACACACACACATACCCGACATATGCATTTTGCGCCACTACACTACACAGCTGTTATCAATTTTAGCTCAATGGGTTTGTCTGGTGCTACAGTGGCTCTCGAGAAGTGCTGGCTGGCTGGCTGGCTGGCTGTAGGTTAGGGTAGGGTAATGCAGGGTAGGGTAGGGTAATGCAGGTTAGGGTAGGGTAATGCAGGTTAGGGTAGGGTAATGCAGGTTAGGGTAGGGTAGGGTAAGTTTGGTTAGGTTAGTGGTGGTTAGGTTGAAGTTAAGTGAAATTGAGACAGATTAGGTTCATGATAGGTTAGGTAAGATTAGGATAGGTTAAGTTAATTTTTGGAGGTGGATAGATTAGGTTAGGGTTAGCCGTATTTGGTTAGGTTGAGTTAGAATAGGACGACATGCGTTTGGTTATACAGTATTAGGTTAGGTTAGTGAAGAAAATTAGGAAGAATTTTAACCTAACCTAACCTAACCTAATCTTAACCCGGCACTGAACGCGTTACCTCACATCATCAAAACGCGCAGCAGCAGACCCCCGAAACCAAATTAGAAATTAGTGAACCAATGAACCAAAATAACCTCTCACTCCCACAAAAAAAAAAAAAAAAAATAAGCACTAAATTTACCCTAATTTTTCACCTCATCCCGAGTGAACCAATTTGACACCTGACGATGCAATTCGAAAACGGACTAGTCATTAGCAAAATGCGTACCCATCAATAACGAATCGTCACTAGAGTTCGTACCAGTTCTCAAATTGATGACAATAGCTTCAGGACGCGATTATATTGGATGATATTTGTTGAATGACTTTGGGGAAAAAAAAAAATACAACGGTTCTGTCTGCGAGTGATTGGTGCAGCGGCTGGTCTGTGTTGGCGGGGGAAACGGGGCGTCGGATGGGGAAGCATAATGTGCCTGCTGCTGCTGCTTTAAAACACGGATATCCAGTGTTTTTTTTCCCCCGTGTGGTTTTTTATGTTTATTTTTTTATTTCCTTTATACTGCAGGGTAAAAAATATATGTTATCAGGAATGAGATATATATATTATTTTTCAAACTGGATTTTTATTTTTCACGGGTATGTTTTAAAAGTTTATCTGTGTGTGTGTGTGTGTGTGTGTGTGTGAGTGAAATATAACCAATATAATATGTTGTTTATTATCATTATTATTATTATTATTATTATTATTATTATTATTATTATTATTATTATTATCATCATCATTACCTTGTCACCAAACACTAAGCAATTCTCACCTCTCTTCCCCAGGTGAGTAGCGAGGTCAGGTGGCCGAGGGAGACGAGATTCACCTTACTAATTTAGGGTTATGGTGAAGGGGAGGAAACCACTGCAACACAACCCAACTCCAAAACTATAGGTTGGTTGGTTGGTTGGTTAGTACTCTTGTGTCTGTTTGTCTCTCAATTGATGTTTATGTTATTGATTGAGAAATTTATATATGTACACCGTTTTTACAACCTCATGGCGTCCAGGAAGTATAATTAATATTGTACGGATGTTTTCCTGCCTCGTGGGATACCTCTGTGGGTCTCTTTTGGGCACTGTTTTGGGGTCTTCCTTGACTCCATGAACGTCTACTGTTATTCCCTTGAGAACGATTATCCTGTTGTTTTGAGTACGACGATCCTTATAATGAGGGTAACTCGGGAGGAAATATAGGTAAGAGTTATATATTTATAGTTGTAGGAGTTTAAAGTGAGGAAGATTGGTAGCGTGGCCGATTAGTTATTTAACCGTAAATATATATTCTTAGGGGAAATTTTCTAAACACCAATTGGAAGTACAGCTGTTTATTAGTTAACTGAATGGCATGGACACATTAATAGTTCATTTTATTTTCGTTACTCGACAATGACTCTCGGATACAAACATGAAATGGATACACTTCCCACTGTAAGTAACTCACCCTTGGATCACTCTGACAATGACTCACGTGTGACCTGAGGGAGGCCCAGCGGCTGGGGAATCTGTCTGCAGGTGCTGCTGGACTCTGTCTTTTGTGGGAGACTCTGCTAGCTAGGGACTCGATGTTGGGGAGGGAAGTCCTCCTCCCGACATTGACTTGTGATGAGTGTGACTCCATCTGCCTCCGAGTTCTGACTCTCCCTGTGTGTTCCTGGGAAGAAGCTGTCGGCCCCTTATATTGGCGGTGTCAGGACAGCAGATGTCGTCACTAATTAACACGATTCTGGGTGTGTCGAGACAGCTGTGTTTGAACAGGTGCGGGCTGAAGTGTAGTTTCTTGAGTTAATACGGTCATGTCGCCGGTTTGGTTAATCACATGGCAGTGAGAATTGTTTCATTGTGACCATGACCTCTGCTGGGTCAGATCTTAATCTCGCTTTAATTACGAAGGGTGGGTCAACTTACGAGGGTGTACACCTATGCTTACGGTTACTGCTATATATGTTGTACTTCTCTGGGCTGTGAGCTATGGTCTGATAAACAATCATTACACCTCCCGCCAAGATCAAAGCTTCTATGCCAGCAGAAAAATCGCATACACCGTGAGTGACTACATATGAGCTCAACTAAAATAGTTACTGAGCTAAAGATCTTTCTTATCTAGAATAGCATCTGAGAAAAAATTGCAAATCACATTTTACAAACAATAACAGGGGTTACATGGCCTTGCCAGCCCATGTCAAAATAATGATTAGCCCAAACAGCAATATGGCTGCAACATTGCATTAGGTAGTACAAAACATTGATCAAATGAACTCAATGAAAAAGTGACTAATCTTAAATAATTAATAAGAAAAAACATTATCTGTGGTAATTGTTATCAGATGAAACAATGAGATACTTCAAAATGCTCAAAAAATGCTCCTTCTTTCACATGTAAGGATGTTGTTGTTTTCCATCATTATACATATACAACAGCAATACACTGGTGTGGCCCAGCGTGGCTCACCATCTACACTAGTTGGTATCAGGGATGCTGGCAGTACAGCAGCGGTGGTAGGTTGGTGCTTTTGATTATCCATCGACTCTTCTTCTGGTGTCAGCACAGCACGTTTTATATCTTCTTTCTTCACATTGCACGTTTTTCTTTCTTCAATACTGCACCTTGTATGTTTTGTCTCCACACCTGCTGACTTCTTCTCACTTCCTCCTGGTATATAATGCAACTTTCCTCTTGCATCAGTTACTATCATATCAGTCCCATCTGTGTTTCCTATGTACAGCATTATTTTCCGACATATTCCAGATTTTTTTTTTTTAGTTCCATCTGAGTTTCTTCTGTACAGCACCATTTTCTTATTCCAGATGAGTTTTTCTCGTTCCATCTGACTTTCTTTTGTACAGCATCATTTTCCGACATATTCCAGATGGATTTTTTCTAGTTCCATCTTAGTTTCCTTTACGTGTAGAGCATCATTTTCCGCCAATCCGGCCGGGGGTAGCCGGTCACACTGGGATGGGTGCTATCACTCTGGATGACGTGTTGGGCAGGATCAGCATCTCGGTGCCCGATCTCGGTACCAGAGCTGCACAGGCACCGGTCCCCACCCTGTCCCACGCACCCGCAGCGGAAATCCCCTCCCTGGTTCGGCTGGCCGGGGCTCAATGTGGGGTTCTGCAGTGTCCGTCTCGTCATGGCCTCGTTCCACACGTTTTAACAGCATAAAGTAAAAAAAAAAAAAAATTCCTTAATCCTAGTCCATGGGGGGACTTGAGAAAAGTGAAGTGGTGTGTGGTGGGTGTAGGTGGAGTGCTGCATTCATCACGCTGTTTCTCCTCTGCTCGTATGTGCTGTGGTTGGAGTCGATGCTTGGTCCATCGTCCCCTCTTGATTGCTAATGTTGTCATAAGGCGCCGTCATCCTGCCCTATTACTGCAAACAGCTTGGACATGTGACGTCAGGTCTACCAAAGTAAGCTGGTTATCTTCAACATGCGGCTAACCATGGGGGTGGTACTGTGTGTGACATTTAACAGAGAAAGACAATCTTGCAGAGATAAAGGAATAGTTGGAAGTGCATCCGTAAAAAAAAAAAAAAAAAAATATATATATATATATATATATATATATATATATATATATATATATATATATATATATATATATATATATATATATATATATATATATATATATATATATATATATATATATATATATATATATATATATTACGTCAATGTTTGGCAACTATGGGTTCCGTCGTGACAATGTTCTCAAGGCTGGTTCGGGAAGTGGGGTGGACAGACGCACTGGGTGGGGTGGAGCGAAGATGGAAGGGTGAGGCGGGTGAAGTGGGGATTAGGACAGGGAGGAGGATGTAGGTTATAAAACTTGTTAGGCTATAACAGTTAGTATAGACACAGCTTCCATCACTAAAACACAATGGGTACATGTAGTACTGATCGACAATTAAAATGCACCAGGGACACTGAGAACATTCTTAAGCACTGAACTTATTCTGGGGAGAGGATTATGCTAGTAGCAATTCGCACATTCAACAGTGAGGAACATATACTTGAGCTGTAAAGATGACACTCTAGGACACTTTTCACGCTGTACTACTCGGGGTTCCTTACTGCACACGGTTAAGCAATACTCAAACTGAATTAAGTGAAGGATGAGACGTGCCAGGTGTTATGGCTAAGCGAGGGAGGGCGTGGGTTTACGTTAAATATGTTGCTGCTAGTATAATGAGGGAAACTCGGGAGGAAATATAGGTAAGAGTTTTAATTTACAGTTGTAGGAGTTTAAAGTGAGGAAGATTGGTAGCGTGGCTGATTAGTTATTTAACCGTAAATATATATTCTTAGGGGAAATTTTCTGAAGACCAATTAAACATAAGAACATAAGAATGGAGGAAACTGCAGCGGGCCTATTGGCCCATACTGGGCAGTCCCATTTACACCCAACCTCTATTGCTCATATAAGCATCCAACCTATGTTTGAAGCTATCCAGCGTATTCGAGTTAATGATGATATTTGGTAACTTGTTCCAGTCTTCCACTACTCAATTTCCAAACCAATGTTTACCTATCTCGGGCCTAAATCTAAGTTTGTCTAATTTAAAACCATTGTTACGCGTTTGCTCCTGGTTGGATAGTTTCAGTACCTTTGTAATGTCCCCTTTGTTTAGCCCTGACTTCCATTTATACACCTATCATATCGCCCCTCACTCTACGTCTCTCGAGGGAGTGCAAATTAAGATGCTTTAACCTGTCTCTGTACTCAAGGTTCCTAATGCCCAGGATTAGTCTTGTCATTCTCCTCTGAATTCTTTCCAAGGATTCTATATCCATTCTGTAATACGGTGACCAGAATTGAACTGAGTAATCCAAGTGAGGTCTCACAAGCGCAAGATATAGTTTTAAGATGACCTCGCTAGTCTGTAACTAACACTCCTTTGTATGAACCCAAGTACTTCATTAGCTTTGTTTCGAGCAAATACACATTGTTTACTTGGCTTAAGATTCCTTCTTATCATTACTCCTAAATCTCTCTCGTAGTCGGATTTCTCAATAACATCATTGTTCATCTGGTATCTGGTTTCCCTGTTTACATCTCCTATACTGAGTACTTTACATTTGTCCACATTGAATTTCATCTGCCATTTTTCAGACCATTCGAAAAATTTGTTTAGATCTTCCTGTAGTTTTGCGGAGTCCTCGTCAGATTTAATAACACGTCCTATTTTAGTGTCATCAGCAAATTTACTTATGTTGCTGTCCATGCCGATATCTATGTCGTTTATGTATATAATATATAATAATGGTCCAAGTACTGAGCCTTGGGGAACTCCACTTGTGACGTTGCTCCAATGGGACTTAGTGCCATTAATGCTCACTCGCTGTTTGCTGTCCTGTAACCACGCCCTAATCCATTTAAGGATGTCACCTTTGATGCCATGAGCTTCTACCTTTCTAATTAGTCGTCCACTGATTCGAAAACTGATGAAAAGAATGTTAATAGATTAGTTAGACATGAACGCCCGCTTGTGAAGCCATGTTGGGAATCATTGATCAACTTGTGCTTCTCCAGGTGACCTCGAACAGAGCTTGAAACGACTGCTTCCAGCAACCTGCCCACAATTGATGTCAGACTGACTGGACGGCAGCTAGAGGACAGTGATCCATCTCCCTTCTTGAAAATCGGTATTACATTCGCTACTCTCCAGGACTCCGACACTACACCCGTTCCCAAGAACATTCGAAGTACAGCTATTTTTTAGTTAACTGACAATGACTCATGTGTGACCTGAGGGAGGCCCAGCGGCTGGGGAATCTGTCTGCAAGTACTGCTGGACTCTCTCCTGTGGGAGACTCTGCTAGCTAGGGACTCGGTGCTGGGAAGGGAAGTCCCTCTCCCGACATTGACTTGTGACGAGTGTGACTCCATCTGCCTCCGAGTTCTGACTCTCCCTATGTGTTCCTGGGAAGGAGCTGTCGGTCCCTTATATTGGCAGTGTCAGGACGGCAGATGTCGTCACTAATTAACCCTAATCTGGGTGTGTCGAGACAGCTGTGTTTGATCAGGTGCGGACTGGAGTGTAGTTTCTTGAGTTAACACGGCCATGTCACCGGTTTGGGTCATGACACCGGTTTGGTTAATCACGCGGTGGTGAAAATTGTTTCATTGTGACCGTGTGCTCTGCTGGGTCCGATCTTAATCTCACTTTATTTACGAAGGGTGGGTCAACTTACGAGGGTGTACACCTACGCTTACGGTTACTGCTATATATGTTGTACTTCTCTGGGCTGTAAGCTATGGTCTGATAAACAAGCATTACATCCTGTTTCCTTGAGTATGATGATCCTGTTCCCTTGAGTATGATGATCGTGTTCCCTTGAGTACTGCGATCCTGTTCCTTGAGTACGATGATCCTGTTCCCTTGAGTATCATGATCCTGTTTCCTAGAGGACGAAGACTTGTTCCCTTGAGTACGAAGACCTTTTGCCTTGAGTACGATGACCTTTTGCCTTGAGTACGATGACCTTTGCCTCGAGTACGATGATCCTGTTGCCTTGAGTACGATGATCCTGTTTCCTTGAGGACGAAGACTTGTTCCCTTGAATACGATACATTAACCCCTTGAGTACGAATGACTTAAACTCTTGAGTACAATGACTTATATGGGAGATCTCACCAAATCGTTTGTCTGTTTGTATGTAGCTCTTGAGGGTGCAGCGGCCCAGTGGATACAGTTCTCGTCTCCCGCCCTAAGAGTTCGTGCTTTGATCTCAGGGCACCCGTAGTTCACCCAGCTGTATATGGGTACCAATTTTCACAGTTGGGGAAGTCAATTAGTCGAGCATAATGCCAATGTAGTGTTATAGGGGTTCGTGTTATAGGGGCTCGTGTTATAGGGGCTCGTGTTATAGGGGTTCGTGTTATAGGAGTTCGTGTTACAGGGTGTCGTGTTATAGGGTGTCGTGTTATAGGGTGTCGTGTTATAGGGTGTCGTGTTATAGGGTGTTGTGTTATAGGGTGTCGTGTTATAGGGTGTCGTGTTATAGGGTGTCGTGTTATAGGGTGTTGTGTTATAGGGTGTCGTGTTATAGGGTGTCGTGTTACAGGGTGTCGTGTTATAGGGTGTCGTGTTATAAGTGTCGTGTTATAGGAGTCGTGTTATAGGGCGTCGTGTTATAGGGCGTCGTGGGCGTCGTGTTATAGGGGTGTCGTGTTATAGGGGTGTCGTGTTATAGGGTGTCGTGTTATAGGTGTCGTGTTATAGGGTGTCGTGTTATAGGGTGTCGTGTTATAGGGTGTCGTGTTATAGGGTGTTGTGTTATAGACCGACGGGTTTATTCATGCCTGTCATCATCACTCTCACCTCCTTATGTTATTCACAGTTTCCTCGTCAATTATACATTCACTCGCACGTCACAACATAAATCAACACGGGCTAGACAATGTGATCAAATACTTGTAATTTTAAACAAAGGACCGTGTTGCTGCCGGGTACATGATGTTCACTGTCAAAGGGACGCAAGATATTTTGTCTTGACATTTAATTTCCCCTGAATGATTGAACTAACTAACTGCACTGCATATATATATATATATATATATATATATATATATATATATATATATATATATATATATATATATATATATATATATATATATATATATATATATATATATATATATATATATATATATATATATATATATATATATATATATATATATATATATATATATATATATATATATATATATATATATATATATATATATAAACATGGCAATTGTGTTATTGTTAAATATTACTTTTTCTTTGCTGAGACGAGTTTCAATTGAATTATATACAGTATATTTATGCTTACTGAGGCTGACGATTGCCTCAGTATTAACCCGGAACCTGGTGATGGAACATAGGTAGTTGTTTAGGTAGTTGTTTATTAAAGGTCAGCTGTAATCATGCTGAGGTTAAGTTGGGTTGGGTTGAGTGTATCAGGAAGTGTGGCTGTGTCCGTCTAACACAAGCTAAAGAATAACGACATAGACTCAGTATTTTTCTAACAATATTAATACATCTTCAATCAAAATGACAATAAATTTCAAAATACTCGTAATAATTTTTCCAAATTTAATTGAAAGAGAAATATTAACTGACACAAGACGCTTGAGATTTGACCAGGTATCTGATGACGTCACTCGAGGGATAGAGAGAGCAGTAGATGACCATTTCATAGTTTCTTGTAAGATTGAATCACATTATATAAACCCAGTTCTAGGCGTCATAAATCCTTTTATATTAAGACAAAACTTTTTAAATCTTAATAAACTATCCATTATATTTGTATTATTGTTTGAGAAATGGACATCTTGGTAAACACTATCCTAGGGTATATAGTTGCTAGCTTTTAATAGAAGCTGTCTAGTATAAAAGATGATCTGCTGTTCTGTGTATAATTATGATATATTTTCACGACCCACTATATTAACCCATCGTGGATAGTGTGTACAGTATAAATATCTAAGGTTAATACTATGGATTTTTATAGTCTTATATTTTTCTGAAGTTTTGGTATAATTATATCTTTCTCAAATAGATGTAATATGTCGAGTAGAATTGTTGATAAAATACCTGAATCTGTAATTATAGTGAAGCAACTTTACCTTCCTCGTTGAACTATAGTGAAGCAACTTTACCTTCCTCGTTGAACTATAGTGAAGCAACCTTACGTTCTTCGTTGAACTACAGAAAACAACTTAACCTTCCTCATTGAACTATAGTGAAGAAACTTAACCTTCCTCGTTGAACTGTAGTGAAGCAACTTAACCTTCCTCATTGAACTATAGTGAAGCAACTTAACCTTCTTCATTGAACTATAGTGAAGCAACTTTACCTTCCTCGTTGAACTATAGTGAAGCAACTTTACCTTCCTCGTTGAGCTGTAGTGAAGCAACTTTACCTTCCTCGTTGAACTATAGTGAAGCAACTTTGCCTTCCTCGTTGAACTATAGTGAAGCAACTTTACCTTCCTCGTTGAACTATAGTGAAGCAACTTTACCTTCCTCGTTGAACTATAGTGAAGCAACTTTACCATCCTCGTTGAACTGTAGTGAAGCAACTTTACCTTCCGCGTTGAACTATAGTGAAGCAACTTTGCCTTCCTCGTTGAACTATAGTGAAGCAACATTACCTTCCTCGTTGAACTATAGTGAAGCAACTTTACCTTCCTCGTTGAACTATAGTGAAGCAACTTTACCATCCTCGTTGAACTGTAGTGAAGCAACTTTACCTTCCTCGTTGAACTATAGTGAAGCAACTTTGCCTTCCTCGTTGAACTATAGTGAAGCAACTTTACCTTCCTCGTTGAACTATAGTGAAGCAACTTTACCTTCCTCGTTGAACTGTAGTGAAGCAACTTAACCTTCCTCGTTGAACTATAGTGAAACAACTTAACTTTCCTCGTTGAACTATAGTGAAGCAACTTTACCTTCTTCGTTGAACTACAAAAAGCAACTTAACCTTCCTCGTTGAACTATAGTGAAGCAACTTTACCTTCCTCTTTGAACTATAGTGAAGCAACTTTACCTTCCTCGTTGAACTGTAGTGAAGCAACTTTACATTCCTCGTTGAACTATAGTGAAGCAACTTAACCTTCCTCGTTGAACTATAGTGAAGCAACTTTACCTTCCTCGTTGAACTGTAGTGAAGCAACTTTACCTTCCTCGTTGAACTATAGTGAAGCAACTTTGCCTTCCTCGTTGAACTGTAGTGAAGCAACTTTACCTTCCTCGTTAAACTATAGTGAAGCAACTTTACCTTCCTCGTTGAACTATAGTGAAGCAACTTTACCATCCTCGTTGAACTGTAGTGCAGCAACTTTACCTTCCTCGTTGAACTATAGTGATGCAACTTTGCCTTCCTCGTTGAACTATAGTGAAGCAACTCTACCTTCCTCGTTGAACTATAGTGAAGCAACTTTACCTTCCTCGTTGAACTATAGTGAAGCAACTTTACCTTCCTCGTTGAACTGTAGTGAAGCAACTTTACCTTCCTCGTTGAACTATAGTGAAGCAACTTTGCCTTCCTCGTTGAACTATAGTGAAGCAACTTTACCTTTCTCGTTGAACTATAGTGAAGCAACGTTACCTTCCTCGTTGAACTGTAGTGAAGCAACTTAACCTTCCTCATTGAACTATAGTGAAACAACTTTACTTTCCTCGTTGAACTATAGTGAAGCAACTTTACCTTCGTCGATGAACTACAAAAAGCAACTTAACCTTCCTCGTTGAACTATAGTGAAGTAACTTTGCCTTCCTCGTTGAACTAAAGTAAAGCAACTATACCTTCCTCGTTGAACTATAGTGAAGCAACTTAACCTTCCTCATTGAACTGTAGTGAAGCAACTTTACCTTCCTCGTTGAACTATAGTGAAGCAACTTAACCTTCCTCGTTGGACTATAGTGAAGCAACTTTACCTTGCTCGTTGAACTATAGTGAAGCAACTTAACCTTGCTCGTTGAATTATAGTAAAGCAACTTTACCTTCCTCGTTGAACTGTAGTGAAGCAACTTAACCTTCCTCGTTGAACTGTAGTTAAGCAACTTAACTTTCCTTGTTGAACTATAGTGAAGCAACTTAACCTTCCTCTTTGAACTATAGTGAAGCAACTTTACCTTCCTTGTTGAACTGTAGTGAAGCAACTTTACCTTCCTCGTTGAACTATAGTGAAGCAACTTAACCTTCCTCTTTGAACTATAGTGAAGCAACTTTACCTTCCTCGTTGAACTATAGTGAAGCAACTTAACCTTCCTCGTTGAATTATAGTGAAGCAACTTTACCTTCCTTGTTCAACTGAAGTGAAGCAACTTAACTTTCCTTGTTGAACTGTAGTTAAGCAACTTAACCTTCCTGGTTGAATTGTAGTGAAGCAACTTAACCTTCCTCGTTGAACTGTAGTGAAGCAACTTTACCTTCCTCGTTGAACTATAGTGAAGCAACTTAACCTTCCTCGTTGAATTATAGTGAAGCAACTTTACCTTCCTCGTTGAACTGAAGTGAAGCAACTTAACTTTCCTTGTTGAACTATAGTGAAGCAACTTTACCTTCCTCGTTGAACTGTAGTGAAGCAACTTTACCTTCCTCGTTGAACTATAGTGAAGCAACTTAACCTTCCTCGTTGAACTATAGCGAAGCAACTTTACCTTCCTCGTTGAACTATAGTGAAGCAACTTAACCTTCCTCGTTGAACTATAGTGAAGCAACTTTACCTTCCTCGTTGAACTGTAGTGAAGCAACTTAACCTTCCTCGTTGAACTGTAGTGAAGCAACTTAACCTTCCTCGTTGAACTATAGTGAAGCAACTTAACCTTCCTCGAACTATAGTGAAGCAACTATAGTGAAGCAACTTAACCTTCCTCGTTGAACTATAGTGAAGCAACTTTACCTTCCTCGTTGAACTGAAGCAACTTTACCTTCCTCGTTGAACTATAGTGAAGCAACTTTGCCTTCCTCGTTGAACTGTAGTGAAGCAACTTTACCTTCCTCGTTAAACTATAGTGAAGCAACTTTACCTTCCTCGTTGAACTATAGTGAAGCAACTTTACCTTCCTCGTTGAACTATAGTGCAGCAACTTTACCTTCCTCGTTGAACTATAGTGATGCAACTTTGCCTTCCTCGTTGAACTATAGTGAAGCAACTCTACCTTCCTCGTTGAACTATAGTGAAGCAACTTTACCTTCCTCGTTGAACTATAGTGAAGCAACTTTACCTTCCTCGTTGAACTGTAGTGAAGCAACTTTACCTTCCTCGTTGAACTATAGTGAAGCAACTTTGCCTTCCTCGTTGAACTATAGTGAAGCAACTTTACCTTTCTCGTTGAACTATAGTGAAGCAACGTTACCTTCCTCGTTGAACTGTAGTGAAGCAACTTAACCTTCCTCATTGAACTATAGTGAAACAACTTTACTTTCCTCGTTGAACTATAGTGAAGCAACTTTACCTTCGTCGATGAACTACAAAAAGCAACTTAACCTTCCTCGTTGAACTATAGTGAAGTAACTTTGCCTTCCTCGTTGAACTAAAGTAAAGCAACTATACCTTCCTCGTTGAACTATAGTGAAGCAACTTAACCTTCCTCATTGAACTGTAGTGAAGCAACTTTACCTTCCTTGTTGAACTATCGTGAAGCAACTTAACCTTCCTCTTTGAACTATAGTGAAGCAACTTTACCTTCCTCATTGAACTATAGTGAAGCAACTTATCCTTCCTCGTTGAATTATAGTGAAGCAACTTTACCTTCCTCGTTGAACTGTAGTGAAGCATCTTTACCCTCCTCATTGAATTATAGTGAAGCAACTTTACCTTCCTCGTTAAACTATAGTGAAGTAACTTAACCTTCCTCATTGAACTATAGTGAAGCAACTTTACCTTCCTCATTGAACTGTAGTGAAGCAACTTAACCTTCCTCATTGAACTATAGTGAAGCAACTTAACTTTCCTCGTTGAACTATAGTGAAGCAACTTTACCTTTTTCGTTGAACTACAGAAAGCAACTTAACCTTCCTCGTTGAAATGTAGTGAAGGTACTTAACCTTCCTCGTTGAACTATAGTGAAGCAACTTACCTTCCTCGTTGAACTGTAGTGAAGCAACTTAACCTTCCTCATTGAACTGTAGTGAAGCAACTTTACCTTCCTCGTTTAACTATAGTGAAGCAACTTTACCTTCCTCGTTGAATTATAGTGAAGCAACTTTACCTTCCTCGTTGAACTGTAGTGAAGCAACTTAACCTTCCTCATTGAACTATAGTGAAGCAACTTAACCTTCCTCGTTGAACTATAGTGAAGCAACTTTACCTTCCTCGTTGAATTATAGTGAAGCAACTTTACCTTCCTCGTTGAACTATAGTGAAGCAACTTAACCTTCCTCGTTGAACTATAGTGAAGCAACTTTACCTTCCTCGTTTAACTGTAGTGAAGCAACTTAACCTTCCTCGTTGAACTATAGTGAAGCAACTTTACCTTCCTCGTTGAACTATAGTGAAGCAACTTTACCTTCCTCATTGAACTATAGTGAAGCAACTTTACCTTCCTCGTTGAACTGTAGTGAAGCAGCAGTAACTCGTTAAGTGCTGTAAGGGAGGTTGTTAATTTTTGACCTGCACTGTACCTGTGTTGACATGACGCCCGGGGCCTACGGAGAGCAAAAACACAAGGCTTTTTTTTTTTGCGTTGCGTTAAAACAATGATACCACCAAAATTGTTATTGTTTGGTACACTACTAACAACACTGAAAAATAACAATATATAGAACTATAACAGTATGATATAATAACACCGAAATCTATAAATAAACATTTAACTGGAAATTATAGAATTGTAAAACTATAACCATGAAAAAAAAACAGTAAAAACCTCAATAATAAAAAACCTACAACGTTAAAACTACAACATTGTGAACCTACAACAAAAATACAATAAAAAACTACAATAGAAACTAAAACAATAAATAAATACAACAAACAACTACAGTATATAAAAATTTACAGCAAATAATACAACAATAAAAACTACAAAAACTACAACAATAAAAACTACAAAAACTACAACAATAAAAACTACAAAAACTACAACCAAAACAACAAGAATAAAAACTATACAACAAGTAATCATATTGACATGTCTAGATTTCCAATGCAATTTTATAGTTGGCAGTCGCTCTTACACTCACTGACTATAACCAGACCTTGTGTTGTGGTCTGACTATAACCAGACCTTGTGTTGTGTTCTGACTATAACCAGACCTTGTGTTGTGTTCTGACTATAACCAGACCTTGTGTTGTGTTCTGACTATAACCAGACTTTGTGTTGTGTTCTGACTATAACCAGACCTTGTGTGTTGTGTTCGGCTATAACCAGACCTTGTGTTGTGTTCTGACTATAACCAGACCTTGTGTTGTGGTCTGACTATAACCAGATCTTGTGTTGTGGTCTGACTATAACCAGACCTTGTGTTGTGTCTGACCTATAACAGACCTTGTGTTGTGGTCTGACTATAACCAGACCTTGTGTTGTGTCTGACTATAACAGACCTTGTGTTGTGGTCTGACTATAACAGAACCTTGTGTTGTGTTCTGACTATAACCAGACCCTGTGTTGTGTTCTGACTATAACCAGACCTTGTGTTGTGTTCTGACTATAACCAGACCTTGTGTTGTGTTCTGACTATAACCAGACCTTGTGTTGTGTTCTGACTATAACCAGACCTTGTGTTGTGTTCTGACTATAACCAGACCTTGTGTTGTGTCTGCTATAACCAGACCTTGTGTTGTGGTCTGACTATAACCAGACCTTGTGTTGTGGTCTGACTATAACCAGACCTTGTGTTGTGGTCTGACTATAACCAGACCTTGTGTTGTGGTCTGACTATAACCAGACCTTGTGTTGTGGTCTGACTATAACCAGACCTTGTGTTGTGGTCTGACTATAACCAGACCTTGTGTTGTGTTCTGGCTATAACCAGACCTTGTGTTGTGGTCTGACTATAACCAGACCTGTGTTGTGGTCTGACTATAACCAGACCTTGTGTTGTGTCTGACTATAGACCTTGTTGTGTCTGACTATAACCAGACCTTGTGTTGTGTTCTGACTATAACCAGACCTTGTGTTGTGGTCTGACTATAACCAGACCTTGTGTTGTGTTCTGACTATAACCAGACCTTGTGTTGTGTTCTGACTATAACCAGACCTTGTGTTGTGTCTGACTCGTCACCACCAGTTATACATCATAAAGTTTAACGAAAATAATGTTAGTTTTATTACAATAGAAATATTCAGAAGCATTGTTATAACCTATGTATGTATGTATGTATGTATATATGTATGTATGTATGTATGTATGTATGTATGTGTGTGTGTGTGTGTGTGTGTGTGTGTGTGTGTAATAATAATAATAATAATAATAATAATAATAAACGGTTTATTGAAAAAGCTTGCAGCCCGAAGGCTGAAAATATACATGGACATAAATGACTTATTACATACATTGGTGGTTTAAAAAAAGCCTTCATTAGAGAAGGTGAAGGAACATACAGTGAACATACAGATTAATGTTTACACACGTAGATCATGTGAGCTGAAGTGTTGAACAGCAGACATAGTGTAGTAACTCCTTCACAGATGGCGTTGAGGGGCATCACGTGGAGTACTAGTTCCCTCACAGGTGGTGTTATGAGGGGCTTGACGTGGTGTAGTAATTCCCTCACAGATGGTGTTATGAGGGGCCTGATGTGGTGTAGTAATTCCCTCACAGATGGTGTTACGAGGGGCCTGATGATGTAGTAGTTCCCTCACAGATGGTGTTATGAGGGGCATCACGTGGTGTTGTAATTCCCTCACAGATGGTGTTATGAGGAACTTCACATGATGCTGTAGCAACTCATTCACTACGTGGTGTCGTAGCATCATGGGGACACCACGTGGTCAGTTGTCTGGACTTCACTCCACTCAAGTGGGTAAGGTGTGGTCCCAGGCTTCTCTATAGTGGAGTCTCAGGGAATTATCACTGGGTACCTGGGACCTCACTGTGAAGGTTGCTTAGGTAGACTCAACTGCCGAGTTGTTTTTCACTGACAAGCACTGTTCACCACTATTCAACACTGGTTCCATTCCTTTCCCAAATGAAATAGTTACTTCTGAAGAACTTGTTGATATTCCGGTGGGGAGGATTCAGGGAGAGTTGGTATAGGCCAACATAACAGTTGACGTGGCTGCTGCTGAGCAGCGCCAGGTGCGTCTGACCGTCTTGACCGTCGGTGGTCAGGATGAAGTGTGTGTGTGTGTGTGTGTGTGTGTGTGTGTGTGTGTGTGTGTGTGTGTGTGTGTAGTGTGGTTTTATTGACAAGTTCTGCAGCCTAGGCTGAAAATATACATTAGACAAAAATTACTTAATACATAAAAAGACATGGGGTAGGTGGATGGGTCGTTTAACAAAAGCTTTCATTACTAAAGGAGAGAACATGAATTGAACATACAAATTTTTATGGTTTGCAGTTGATGGCCCGGGCTGGTCTCTTGCCATACTGTATGAGGTCGCGTAGGCCTCGTGGTGCAGTAACTCGTCCGTAGGTGTTGACATGAAGGACCTCACGTAGTCATGGGGACACCGGGTGGTGTGGTGTTTACGTGGTACAGTGACTCGTCCTCGGGTGTTGATATGAAGAATCTCACGTGGTCATGGAGACACTGGGTGGTGTGGGGTGGTATCACAGTACCTCACCCTGCTGGGTGGTGTTGTGTTATCTCGTAGTCAGGTGTGAAGCCGAACCACTGTTGTTCCCAAGGTGGACTGATTAGCACCTCCTAGTCAGAAGATGGCGGTCAGTTCCCAGGGGTGCTTATTTCAGTGGTGGGTCACGGCTCTCACTGGTACTGTCTAGTGCTGAATTCACTGGCTTAAACACTGCTCATCACTGTTCAACACTGATCCCACTTCTTTCTGAAACAAAATTGTCACTTTTGATTAATTTGATATCCCGGTGGTGAGGATGGGTCGGGAAGAGGGACTGGAGGAATGGACCGAACATGGCCAAGGGGGGCCGCTGTGCAGCTGCACCTGGTAGGTCTTGACCCGGGTTCGAACCCTTGGCAGGGTGAAACTATGGGCAAGTTTTTCACGCCATTTACCTCTGTCTACCCAGCAGTAATTGGGAACCTGGATGTTAATCGATTTGCGCATCGTGTTCCGGGGTAATGGTTAGCCAGTGCAGTTGGCGAGTTGTCCGGTCTTCTCGGACTATTCCTTGACATTGGGTCGTGCAGCTCGTTAACTTAGGGTGTGGTTGTTGTGTTGGCGACAGCTTCTACACCTTGGGCCGGCCATCCTCGTACATGAGGGGCAACCATTAATGTATGTATGTATGTATGAATGTTTGTATGTATATAGGTATGTATGTATGTATGTATGTATGTATGTATGTATGTATGTATAAAATAAGAGTATGGTGGTGGCGGGGATACTGACGAGCGGCCCTTATCTTCATCACGTGATGGTGGAGGCATTATTCTAGTGCATTTATTCTAAAAGTAATTAACCTTTACTTCAACAACAGGTAACTCTACCATTTAATAATCTGGGAAGGTAAATTGGATGAGATTTTCATGTACAATGTTAGTGGCTAGGTGTGTGGGGGGGTTATGTGGGTGTAGGGGTAGGTGTGTGGGTTGGTGGGTGGGTGTAGAGGAGAATGGGTGTGGGGATGTGTGGGTTGTAGTGTGGGGAGTTATGTGGGTGTGTGTGGGTTGGGTGGGTGTGGGGGTATGTGGGTGTGTGGGTTGGTTTCGTGTGTGGGGGTATGTGGGTTGGTGGGGTGGGGTTGGTGGGTGTAGAGTGGATGTGTGGGTTGGTGTGTGTGGGGGTGTGTGGGTTGGTGTGTGGGTTGGTGTGTGGTGGGAGGTATGTGGGTGTGGGGGTGGGTGTGGGGGTATGTGGGTGTGTGGGTTGGTGGGTGTGGAGGGAAGTGGGTGTGTGGGTTGGTGTGTGTGGGGGGTGTGGGTTGGTGGGTGTGGGGTATGTGGGTGTTTGGGTTGGTGGGTGTGGGGGGAGAGTGGGTGTGTGGGGTTGGTGGTTGTTTGGGTTGGTGGGTGTGTGGGTTGGTGTGTGTGGGGGGGGTACGTGAGTGTGGGGGTTTGGTGTGTGTGGGGTGTGTGGGTTGGTGTGTGTGGGGGTGTGGGTTGTGGGTTGGTGGGTGTGGGGGTGTGGGTGTTGGGCTGGTTTCGTGTGTGGGGGGTATGTGGGTGTGTGGGTTGGTGGGTGTGGGGATGTGGTGTGTGGGTTGGTGTGTGTGCTGGGGGATGTGGGTGTGTGAGTTGGTGTGTGTGGGGATGTGGTGTGTGGGTTTGTGTGTGTGGGGATGTGGGTGTGTGGGTTTGTGTGTGTGGGGGGATGTGGTGTGTGGGTTGGTGTGTGTGGGGATGTGGGGATGTGGGTTTGTGTGTGGGGGGATGTGGTGTGTGGGTTGGTGTGTGTGGGGGGATGTGGGTGTGTGGGTTGGTGTGTGTGGGGATGTGGGTGTGTGGGTTGGTGTGTGTGGGGGGATGTGTGTGTGTGGGGGTGTGGGTGGGTGGGTGTGGGTTGGTGTGGGGATGTGAGTGTGTGGGTTGGTGTGTGTGGGGGGATGTGGGTGTGGGGTTGGTGTGTGTGGGATGTGGGTGAGTTGGTTGGTGTGTGTGGGGATGTGGGTATGTGGGTTGGTGGGTGTGGAATAGTGAGTATGGGTGTGGTGTGTGTGTGTGGGTGTGTGGGTGTGCCTGTGTGGGTGTGCCTATGTGGGTGTGTGTGTGTGTAATATATAATAATAAACGGTTTATTAATAGAGTTGCAGCCGGTGGCTGAAAATATACAGACTTACATTTGATTTAGACATAATGATATGATATGCATTGAATACATTTACAGGGCTGTACAGTACATAAATCAGGAGTTGTTTATTATTTTAACAATAGATAGGATGGTGCTGTTCTTATATCTATCGGTGCGGGCTCTTGAATTTTGTTGTAGTGGCGGACTGCGCAGTTGGGCGGGGACTGAAGGTGGCAGGTGGCGGTGACGAGCGAGGTGGTGCAGTGATGCCAAACCTTTTGCTTGGTGGTGGAGGTCACTGAGGATGGCATTTCCAGGGTGGAGGCGTTGGTGTAGCGGAGTATTCTGCTCCGAGCATGATTCATAGGCCCTTTTCTGTACCTTCCGTACCTGACGTTGTTGGGTGGAGTTGAGAGAAGACGACCAGGCTGGTGACGCATACGTTAGTTTGGGGAGAATAAAGGCGTTGTAGATAGTCCTTAGCTCTGGCGTGGGTGCCCCAAGTGACCTGAGTCGTCGTAGCATGTAGAGTCGGTAAGAGGCTGCCTTGATTGTCTTGTTTACATGGGCCTGTGTGGGTGTGTGTGTGTGTTGTGTGTGTGGGGGGTGTGTGTGTGTGTGTGTGTGTGTGTGTGTGTGTGTGTGTGTGTGTGTGTGTGTGTGTGTGTGTGCGTGTGTGTGTGTGTGTGTGTGTGTGTGTGTGTGTGTGTTGGCTCCACAAGTTTTAATAACAAATAACCATAGTAACGGGATTAAAAGTCTTTATGTTCCATTTATCTCTACATATAAAAGGTTAAAATACCCGAATTGATGGAAGGGAGGTCGGGGGGTGAGGGAGGGATGAGGGGGTCAGAAGGTGAGGAAAGGGAGGTCAGAGGGGTCGGGAGTGGTGGGACAGTGGGTGGTGGGATAGGGAGTGGTGGGACAGGGGGTGGTGGGACAGGGAGTGGTGGAACAGGGGATGGTGGGACAGGGAGTGGTGGGACAGGGGGTGGTGGGACAGGGGGTGGTGGGACATGGGAGGGGGGCTTTCCTTCTCTAGTGTCTGCTAATGACACGTTTTTCCCTTAAGGTTTTGAGCAATCAGTGAAAATGTTGCTGGTCACGGTATGGGGGTGGTTCACTTGATAGACAGATAGACTGATAGATAGATTGATAGATAGATAGATAGATAGATAGATAGGTCATCATATAAATTTAAATTGATTCATCAAGTATACACACAGACAGTACAGGTATACAATACACTCACGCCTGGATGTTCAAGTCCCAGCAGATGTGGAAGCATTATGGGTACATGTCGTGCTACGGGCCCACCCGCGCAACACTGCTTCCATCATAATCTGTGTGGCATACCATCCGCCTCGCTCACCCACCAGAGACACTCTTATCAATCATCTCATCACCACCTCAGACCACCTCAGAGTTAGGTACCCATGTGCCAAGTTAGTATTATGTGGGGATTTTAATGAAAGCACCACTGATATCCAGGACCAGCTATCACTATCACAAGTTGTGACCTTCCCCACACACGGTCAAAATACCCTTGACCTTATCTTAACTGACTTAGCGGACCAGTACCAACCACCTCAACCAATGCCTCCTATCGGGTGTAGCACACACTTATCAGTGCTCTGGTCCCCAGCTGCCACTCCCACTCAAGTACAGAGACCCTACATCAAGACCTACAGGCCGATTACTGACTCTGCAGTGCGCCTCTTCGGGCAGTGGATAGTTCACCATCCTGGACTGAAGTACTTAGCGTGGATGACGTGGAAACCAAATGGATAAATTATACCAACACCACCAGGCTCACCACCACTTCTTCCCGAAGTCCGTCAGATCTCACCCAGCTGACTTGCCCTGGATCACACCTCGGATCAAAAGACTTATGCAACAGAGACAGAGCCTTTCATCTCAATGACCACATCGCTACAGGTCCCTTCTAGCCAGAGTCATCCATGAAATACGCACTGCAAAAGTCCACTACCCAACAAATTACAACACCTGAAGCAGACCAACATCAGTCAATGGTATGGTAAGCTTAAAGAACTCTGTGGACTAAACAATAAGACACCCCCTCCTTCCTTAGCCATCTCACTAATGTTGACGCAGCTGAGCAAACAAATAACCATTTCGCTACTATATGCCAGACGCTCCCCGGCTGACACAACCAACCACTCTCCCTGCTTACCTACCAGCCCCCTTCCCACTGACTTAGTAGAAGAATTTGAAGTAGCAAAACGCCTGGACAAACTAAAATTAAAACGCTCTACCACCCCATTGACTTACCAATGAAACTCTTCGGGGTTCTCCCGGGCTTGCTAAACCCCTATGTCCATCATCAATGCTTCTCTCAGTCAAGCCAGATGCCCAGCTGACTGGAAGACCTCTTATGTATCACCAGTGCCCAAGTCAACCAGCCCACAATCCCTATAAAGCTACGACCTATTGCAATCACCCACCCAGCCTAATCTGCGAAAGTTTTGTGTTCGACTGGGCTTATGCTGATAATGCAGGAGTCGTAGACCCTCAGCAATTTGGCAACATGAAAACTTCCTCCACCACTCACTGTCTTGTCAGCTTTCGATTACATATACCGCCATCTCGAGAAACGAAAAACGTCCGTAGCTGTCGCCTTCATTGATTTCACTAAAGCGTTCGACCTAGTCGACCACAATATAATCATCAACAAAGCTATTGACCTCGGGCTTCGGAGAAGTCTTATACCATGGCTTACAGACTTCAGTGACCGACGCCAAGCTTGTACGCTTCCTGAGGGGCTGTCTCCACCTTCGTCACTCACCTGTGGCGTCCCCAAGGCACCAAGATGGGGACCACTCTGCTTCCTTATGCTCATCAATGATGCCCTAAGAGAAACCCCTGCTCGCTGGAAATATGTCGACGACTCCACCATTGGGATCAGCGTCAACAACTCTGCCCCCAACTATACTGCCCTTCAGGATTTATTGAACAGTCTCCAAACTGGGCACCAACAACCATGTCACCATCAACCATACCAAGACCATGGTTATGCACATCAACCTCTCCTCCGACATTGTCCCACCTCCTTCCATTACTCTAGGTCCGAACACACTCCAGGTTGTAGATTCCACGAAGCTCCTCGGCGTCACCATAGACAACAAACTAAATTGGAAACCACACGTCAGTGAAGTATCAAATCCTCCAGTTTCCGTCTCCACCTGCTCCGCCGACTCAAGTCCCTCGGAGTTCCTGCACACGAGCTCCTCAGTGTTTACACAACATTCATACTTCCCAAACTCACCTATGCCTCCCCTACCTGGTCTTCCTCCCTAAATGCCACACAACGTAAACACCTAGTACAGGTATACAATACACACACAGACAGTACAGGTATACAATACACACACAGACAGTACAGGTATACAATACACACACAGACAGTACAGGTATACACACACACACAGACAGTACAGGTATACAATACACACACAGACAGTACAGGTATACACACACACACAGACAGTACAGGATAATACACACACAGACAGATAATACACACACACAGACAGATGTATACAATACACACACAGACAGTACAGGTATACACATACACAGACAGTACAGGTATACACACACAGACAGTACAGGTATGCAATACACACACAGACAGTACAGGTATACAACATACACACACAGACAGTACAGGTATACACACACACACAGACAGTACAGGTATACATACACAGACAGTACAGGTATACACACACACACAGACAGTACAGGTATACACACACACACAGACAGTACAGGTATACACACACACACAGACAGTACAGGTATACAATACACACACAGACAGTACAGGCATACACACACACAGACAGGGTATACACACACACACAGACAGTACAGGTATACAATACACACACAGACAGTACAGGTATACAATACACACACAGACAGTACAGGAAAACAGACTAGTTGCTTAAAAGAGGCAGTTTATTAAGTCACTTTATGGACGGTACAGTTAACTGGTCGTACCGTGGAGATGTTCACACTGTACAAATGCGTTCACCTAAAGTTAGACACACGATACATCCCTGAACGAACATATACCACTCCAACCCCCCTTTCCCGGCTTAATATAATCAGGGTTGGTGGGGGGCTAAGGTTAAAGGAGGGGTGACTAAGGATTTGTGGGGAAGTGGGGTCTGTTGCTGAGGGGTGACAGAGAACCTTTGTATCTGTCACGTGTGAAAGAAATCTGTCAAGGTGTCCTGGAGTTATCGAGTGCCCCCCACAACTGATGTTCCGCCGTCACTGTGGGATGTGTGGCCATAACATCCCGTCAACTGGATAAAAATATGATATATATAAAAAATACGTCTGTGTGTGTGTGTGTGTGTGTGTGTGTGTGTGTGTGTGTGTGTGTGTGTGTGTGTGTGTGTGTGTGTGTGTGTGTGTGTGTGTGTTATATCACCACTTAATTCTACACTTCACGTCGTTCAACACTTTCGTAACCTGCCCTCATTCCTCCATCCCTCTCCTTCTGTTCTTCCCTATCTCTATCCTTCCTTCCTTCCATCCATCCCTTCCCTCCCCTCCTCCTTCCCTCCTCCTCCTCCCTTCCTCCCTCCTCCTCCCTTCCTCCCTCCTCCCTTCCTCCTCCTCCCTCACTCAACTCCCTTCCCTCCTCCATCCCTCTTTCTCCCTCTCCTCCCTCCTCCTCTCCTCCTCCTCCTCCTCCTTCCTCCCTCCCTCCTTCCTCCCTCCTTCCTTCCTCCTCCCCTACCTCCTCCCCCACCTCCTTCCCTCCCACCCTTCCCTCCCTCCTCTCCCTCTCTCCTTTCTCTCCATCCCTCCTTCCGTCCCTCCTTTTCCCTCCTTCCTCCTTCCTTCCTTTCCTCCTTTCCTCCTTCCCTCCTTTCCCTCCCTCCTCCTTCCTCCCTCCTCCTTCTCCTTCCCTACTCCCCTTCCTTCCTCATTCCCTCCTCCCTTCCCCCCTTCCCCACCTCCTCATTTCCCTCCCTCCCTCATTTCTCCCCTCCCTCATTTCCTCCCTCCCTCCTTACCTCCCTCCTCCCCACCTCCCTCCCTCCGTCCTTCCATCCTTCCCCTTTTCCATCCTTCCCTCCCTCCGTCCTTCCTCTCCCTGCTTCCTCCTTCCCTCCCTCTCCTTTCCTCCCTCCTTCCTTCCCTCCGTCCCTTCCTTCCCCTCCGTCCTTCCTTCCCTCCTTCCTTCCCTCCCCCTCCCTCCCCTCCCCTCCCTCCCTCCCCTCCCTCCCTCCTCCCCTCCCTCTTTCTCCTTCCTCCTCCTTCCTCCCTCCCTCCGTCCTTCCATCTTTCCTCTTCCTCCTTCCGTCCTTCCTTCCCTCCCTCCCTCCTTCCCTCCTTCTCTCCTCTCTCCCTCCTTCATGCAGGCATCTCTCGGGTCACTATTCTAAACTTTGTTCAGCCCATCGCCTCTCCCAAGACACACATTCTTCTTCATCTGTTACGTTATATTTCCTCTCTTTCTTCATTTCCTTTTCTTACATTTGTTTCCTCTTTCTTCTTCTTTCTTTATATGTTTTCTTCTTTTACCGATTATTATCATTTTGTTTTTCTATTTTAAATGAATTATTATTATTATTATTATTATTATTATTATTAGTAGTAGTAGTAGTAGTATAGTAGTAGAAGTCGTCATCATCATCATCATCATCAATTATCATCATCATCATCATCATCACTCATTCTTTATCGTCGTCATCACCACCACCACCATCACCATCATCATCACCATCACCATCATCACCACCACCACCACCACCTACCACCACCACCACCACCACCACCACCATCATCATCATCATCATCATCATCATCATCATCATTATCACCACCATTACCATCATCACCACCACCACCACCACCACCACCACCACCACCACCACCACCACCACCACCATCACCACCACCACCACCACCACTCACTCACATCACCACCACATACCATCATCACCACCACCACCACCACCACCCACCATCATCACCATCATCATCATCATCATCATCATCATCATCATCATCATTATCACCACCATTACCATCATCACCACCACCACCACCACCACCACCACCACCACCACCACCACCACCATCATCATCATCATCATCATCATCATCATCATCACATTCACCACCATTACCATCATCACCACCACCACCACCACCACCACCACCACCACCCACCACCACTCATCATCATCATCATCATCATCATCATCATCATCATCATCACCACTCATCACCACTCACCACCACCACCACCACCAACACCACTCATCATCATCATCATCATCATCATACTACCATTACTCATCATCACCACCACCACCACCACCACCACCACCATCATCATCACAATGTCAACAACATTCATCTTTTATCTTCAAAACCAACACTGTCTTAGAGAGAGAGATTGAGATATAGAGAGATAAAGTGATAGTGAGAGAACGAGAGATATACAGAGGGAGACACAGAGACCGAGAAAGACACCACACACACACAGAGAGAGAGAGAGAGAGAGAGAGAGAGAGAGATAACGTGAACCGGAGGAGTGATTATCGCCTAAAGAGAATTAATTGTTTTATCTCTTCGTCTCGTACAAACAGAGAAGAGAGAATATTGGCAGAGATAGCTGTCACTTACTTGTTTATATTGGCAATACGCTGAAGCACTATTTGCATAATTGAAACTATCACAAGTAGAGGAGGCGTTTGGAGTTTGCGGAGGTGGAGGAGAGGAGGAGGAGAGGGAGAGAAGGGGGAGAGGAGAGAGAGGGTGGGGAGAGAGGGAGAGGAAGTGGGGAGAAGGTGAGAGGGGAAGAGGGAGGTGGTGGAGAGAGGGAGAGGAGGTGGAGGGAGAGAGAAGGGTAAAAGTGGAGAGGAGGTGGAGGGGAGAGAAGGTGATGGAAGAGGGAGAGGTGTTGGATGGAGGGAGGAGGAGGAGGGTCTGTGGTGAGGGAGAGGTGGAAGAAGGGGTGATGGGGTGGAGAAAGGGGAGATGAGGTGGAGAGGAGGTGGAGGGAGGAGGGGAAGGAGGTGGAGGAAAAAAAGGATGATGGATGGGATGAATGATGATGATAGAAGATATGATGATAGTTTGAGGATTGTTGTTATGATATGTTGACGTGTTGGTGTTATGATGATGATGACTTTGGTTGATTAGATGAGATCATGATATCACTCATGGTGGCGGTGGTGATAATAGTACTGATAATTGTGGTACCGGTATTGATATCATTAATGGTGGTAGTGATGACGTAAGATATATCACTGACAGACAAACAAATACATGCGCAAGAAAAAAAACATGTACAATGAAAGACAAAAGTCGTGTCTTGAAATTTGGTGAAAACATATGGCGAAGGGCTAAAACTTTTGTAGTAGGGGGCTCTCATAATGTTTCACGAGTTATATTTAATCTTCGGACAAAACCGCGACACGACTTTTGTCTTTGATTGTACACAAAGCCACTTAAATACAGACAGACAGACAGACAGACACCACTGCTGCCACTCGGAATCGAGTATGACGATCATCCAGCTATGATGCAATGATACGAGTTATGAAGGATTTCATCTTCGTTGGTGACTCGAGAGGCCGATACTAGACCGGTAGGGCCGTCCATAGATGTTGAACGTGTGGAGGGCTACATCTAGGGCGGGAGTGCGCAGCAACGTCTTTCCGACGCTGGTGCTTGTGTGCCTCGGTATGCAGTCGGACTAACTTTAAAATATTGACACCTTCTCGTGCTCCTCCAAGTAATCGTCTCCCAGAGGAGGGGTGATGGCATCTTTTCAGCTTTGTCATAAGACAATCCTTATACCTTCTGTTGCCCGCCAACGTTACGTTTACTATTCGTTAGGTGACTGTAAAGTAGCTGCTTTGGCAGTCTACTGTCATCCATGCGGGTAACATGGCCAGTCCAGCGTAGTTGTTTATGGATAATGGTAGCTTCGATGCTCCTACTCTTAGTGTCAGTGAGAATAATGGCATTTGTTCTCTTGTCTTCCCATCAAACTCGGAGGATGGAACGTAGACTACATTGGTGAAAGTTTTCAAGTATCTTGAGGTGCCTCCTATACGTGACCCATGTCTCGCTGCCATACAGCAGGGTGAGGAGGACCACTGCTCAATATTCGTGCAACTTTGTAGATACTTTCAGCTCCCTACAGCTGAAGACACGGGTATGGAGTCTGCCAAAGGCTTGAGATGCACATCTGATCCGATGTTGAATCTATCCATCGATGTCCGCGGTAGTGGAAAGGAGGGAGCCGTGATACTGAAAGTGGGTATCATTAGAGAGGGTAGTACCGTGAAGCTGGATGGATGGATGGTGTGGCTGAACCAGGGGCAGGCTGAAAGAGAATCTGAGTCTTACGTACATTCACCTCAAGGCCTAAGTGTGTGTATTCATCTGCGTCGGTGTACACACAGTAAAAAAAAGTACCGCACGGATTATGTGCAAAACAATATCGCACCACGGACGAGGGAGAGTGGAATATGCGTGTTGGTCCTGTATTATGCTGTCCTTGCTTGAGGGTGTCCTCACATATCTGTTGCTAACGACGTATCCTGCCGTATATATAGTTGATGGTATAACTGAATATGAACACATCAGGTGATGAATGGATCATTATGGAAGTCAACAGACACCCCCTGCGCTATGCTTTTTGTTTTTGTTTTACTGTGTGTACATGATCTCCTGAAGGTCGCGTTCAGTGTGGGAGACGAGGGTGAGTCGCCTGCATACTGAAGTTCAGTAATGGAAGCAGCCGACACCTTTGTTCCTGCCTGGAGTCGTCATTTGTTGAGAATCCCTTCGTCAGGCTAAATTGGCTCTGGTAAGAGTAAGGAAGGCAGCCAAGAAAATGGAAAAGAGAGTTGGTACCAGTATACATCCTCGTTTTACCTCCGTTTGAATGGGAAAGAACTCAGAGTGGGTGCCATTGTGCAGGACACTGCTGTTCATGCCTTACAATGGCGATGAATTTTCGTGGGCATCCAAAACGGCTGAGGGCTTCCTTGTTGACCGAGTCAAAGGCCGTAATAAAATCGATGACGGCTATGTACAAATTACGACGCTGTTCTCTGCATTTTTTCTGTAGCTGGCTGGCAGCAAAGATCATGTCAGTGGTGCCACGTAATGGTCTAAAGCCATATTAAGATTCTAGGAGGATGTTTTCCGCCTCAGGAAGAAGTCTGTTTAGGAGGACTCGGACGATAATTTTGCCAACTACGGACAGCAGCGAAATTCTGCGGTAGTTGCCACAGTCTGACCGGTCTCCCTATTCTTATAGATTTTGAGAGCTTGGGGGATTTCTTCCTTCTTCCATATATTCTCTAGAGTAGAGTGGAGACAGCTGGTAAGCAGAGGTCCTCCTGTTTTATAAGCAGCTGGGATTCCATCAGGCCTCCGGCTTTGCTATTTTTCGTCTGCTTGATGGCAGTAGCTACTTAAGTCAGGGATGAAGGATAGCTGAGGTAGGTCAGCTCTGGGTGCTGAGGGGCCTGCTGGGTAGTCAGGATATCCGCATCGGTGTTTGAATAAGCAGCGAATGGTAGTGCTCTTTCCAGCTCTGAAGGATGCCTTCTTCGTAATTGGGCCATAAAATGTTTTAGTGGAATTGAAAAAAATCACGCATCTTGTGTTTATCTGCAAGTTTTTGCTTTTCACACGCTTTATTTTCAACCATTCGTTCTTTAGATTGCGAAGTTCGCACTGGGCCGCTGCTTTCTTCTTGCAGAAGGTTATCATCTTTGATTTGAGACTGAGGGTTGTTCAGCAAGTTAGTTAGAGTAGCACGTTTATCAACGATGAGTACGTTGATTTCCAGGTCATTTTCATCAAACCAGTCCTGGTTGTATTCTTTCGATCTGGCCGAGGGTCTCTCTGCAGGTTTTTGTTATGACAGCGTCAAGGATATCCCATTCGGCACTGGGATTTGGGTTGTTTGTTGTCGGGTTGTTTATCACCCCATCCTCGAGCTGCTCTCTGAAAACATGTGTTAGCGCTGGATCCTCCGGACACTTGGTGTTAAAACCCCTTGTGGAGGCTTGTTGCCTTCACCGTTTTGGGGTGACGTGAAGGAGAATTTGGCTCAAACACACCGATGATCTGTATCACAGTGGTGAGTCTCGCTTGGCTTGGGTGATGACATTTCGGCGATCTTTCTCTGACAATGTTGTAGTCAATGAGATGCCAATGTTTGGATAGTGGGTGTTGCCAAAAACCCTTGAATTTGTCGGCCTGCCTAAATTATGTGTTGGTGATAGTGAGGTTGTGTAAAGCAAACTTGCTGAGGAGGAGTTGGCCATTGTGATTACACATGCCTACTTCGTGTCTCCCTATGATTCCCTGCCATATGTCAGCATATCTGCCAACTCTGGCATTGAAGTCATCTAGGAGTACAACCTTATCTTCTCTGAGGATAGAGGCTAGCGCCTTGCTAAGGTCGGCGTAAAAGGCCTCCTTGATGTCATCTTTTGCATCCAGTCTTGGGGCGTATGCACCGATGAAGAAGGCATTTCAGTTAGCCTATGTAGAATGGGTTGGTGAATGGGAAAGCAACTCCGTAAATACAGTTTCTCTCCGCAGCAGGCTTACCTTTCCAGAAGAAGGTATACCTGGACCCCCGTTCTGTGAGTCGACCCTCGTCTGGGAACCGGGACTCACTAATGGCTGCTGTGTCGACCTTATACTTAGCCAGCTCTTTTGCCACAGGGGCGGTTCTTCTCTCAGGACGCTCATTTGTGTCAGTATCCAGAAAGGGTCCTGACATTCCATGCAGCGACCATTAGAGGTTATATAGTTTATGTTTGCTTTGAGCTGTGATTGTGATTGCGTTTTCGACCGCATAAGGATGACCTTACCGGGTGCCGTTGCCCAGTCAGGTTGGTTTTTAGGCAGGCTATGTTTAGGGTATCGTTTCTAGCCCCCTTTCCCATGTGAGGTGAGCAGAGTGGCTCCTCGAAAGAACTGCTCAATCGCACTGGGAGAACCGGATTGCACTGCTGCCTAGATCCCAGTGCATAAACGACCATCTTATCTGTGCCGCCCATCTGCAGAGTTGTGACTAGAGACTCCCGACAGTCATCTCTGCCTGTCCCCTCCGCCACTCATCCGTCGCCATAGGACTTTTGGGGGATAGGTGTTTGATGATGATGAGAGGTGTGATGAACTGGATGATGGCTGCGCGTGAGTTGATTTATGTGGTGAGGCAGGCTGCAACCACATCTTGGCTTTCCTTCTGATCCAGTGGTGCAGGTAGTTGCAATAGACTGCTGATAGCCCAGTTTGTTGGGTTTCTCCTTAGTAGCCAGTCCATCGTGTTTTAGGGGGGTTTGTTTGTTTTTTTACGGATATTAGCCCACCCGGGCACGGGTCACTGACCCACCGGGCCTGGGGGCGGGGGGGGCTGTAATAATAAATTCAGATAAGTAAAATTTATAATAAAAAAATAAAAAAATAAAATAATGATAAAAATAACAACACTGCAATAATCATAATCAAAATAAAGAAACAAAAAAAAAATAAAAAATAAAAAAGATCAAGAGTGAGAAACAATTTATGTATGTTGTGTTGTCAATGGTAAGAGAAACAATTGAGACCCTACAATTGTGTGTAAATGAGGCAGAAAGTCAGATCAGCAACCTGGGACTTGGTCACAATTTTCGTAATGCCATATGGCAGCAGGGTCTACCATTAGATAACACATTGTGCTTCCAATATCTCCCCAGGTGGTAGTACCTCCCTGTTTGATAGCTTCCTATTACTGCCTTCATCCGCCGGTGTTGTCGTTGGGTTCCCATGTTGGTCACCTCTTCCCACTTTACCGCCGTTGGGGTCTTATTGGAGCTCTGTAAGCAAGTCTGTTGATGCGGGGCTCCTCCGCAGATATTTCGTTTTGGGTTAATCCACAAGGCAGCGGGGCAGTGGTTGGTAGGCGCCATGTCGTGTCCACATGCTCCGAGATCCCCTTCTGGTCTAGCCTGGGCCCACGAGGCCCCTAGTTACCGTGTGTTGCCACGAGGAAGCACAGCAAGAGTCTTGATGGTGAAGTGGCTGTGTACTGGCAGGGGAAGACTTAGTGCAAGGTTGCTTCCCTGTTTACCTCGAGGGCTACCCAGCGGCGGTAGCTGAAAACGAGAGGAAGCAAGCAGTGTTACACCTTAACACTAAGATAATGCTGCCACACTAGACGCATTATTCCACCATGCGTGCGTACACACACACACATTTACATACAGAAATACATATTTATGAATGTAAACATAAAATAAAAGTACTGCTAGAGCATAATGATTTTTAGAAAGATAAACAAAATTGTAAAGTTTTTCAATTATTTATTTTTGTTGTTCAGGGTAGTAAAACAAGCGTAATGAAAAATGTTGAATAAACTTTACTACATAAAATGAACATACAAGTGAAATTCAGTAACGTTTAAGAGAGAAGAGAGAGAATATTCTTCGTGTAATCACCTTCTCACAAATTATCAACAGTATGGCCTCTCAGCAGTTAAACCTTAGAATTAGATAACTAGCACCTCATAAATAATGTACCTGAACAGAAGATATCAATAATAGCTCACATACGCACACACGCAACACACACACACACACACGTACACACACACACACACACACACACACACACACACACACGCACACACACACGCACATACACACGCACATACACACATACACACACACACACGTACACACACACATACGCATACAGTAATTTTACTCTAAGGTCTTTTTAACCCATATTACACTTACTCTTTTACATTAAGCCCACCTCCCTCACTCTGACCTGTGGTATTGAGGTCACCGTATTATAATGGATTTGACGAATTTGTTACCGATCAATGAATTTTGAGTGTAATAATGTTATTATTATTATTATTATTATTATTATTATTATTATTATTATTATTATTATTGTTGTTGTTGTTGTTGTTTAATGCCGAGCTTACATGTAATGGTGGTTGATTGGCTGAATGCTTCAGGACCAATGTAAAACAAGTATGATAAGTGAAAGATATTATACTTATACCCGACAATTTATTGGTTGATATTTGAGTGTTTTCTAAGAGAGGTCTTGATTGGTGGAATTAATTGGTGTATTCACCTTTATATCTAGGAGATGGTTGGCTAGCACCTCGCGACCACTGTAAGGACGAAGGTAATTGGTCGATGTTTGTGGCAAATATAAACGCTGCGTTAATTGGTAGGTAACTTGTGACCAATGGAAGAGTCGCGTTAATTGGTCGGCGGCTCGCGATCATTGTAAGCGCGGCGTTAATTGGTCGGTGACTTGTGACCCATGGGCACGGCGTTAATTGGATGGGTGGCTTACGATAAGTAGTAAGAGCAGCGTTCATTGGCTGGCGGCTAGCGGGATAATGTTTTGGCTTATTACATACATCACCTTGGTAAAAAGAGAATATATGTACTCGTTACCTGCATCAGACGTTATAGATGAAGTAATTTAGAGGTAATAAAGGAGAAATTATAAAAGAAAAATACATTGATTCTTTATACGTGTTTGCTGGAAGCGTTAAGTTGTATTGTTTGTAAATAGAACAAGCGAGTGTGGACGATCGTTTGTTTGGAACTAATGAGCTGGCTGTTAAACTTTGCTGAACGATGATGGTGGTGAGGGTGGGGCTTATAATGATGGTGGTGGGGGGTAGGGGTGATGTTGGGGGAGAGGAGGATGATGATGATGGTGATGGTGGGTGGGAGGATGATGGGGTGGGGTAGGATGATGGTGGTGGTGGATAAGGTGGTGGGGTAGGTGATGGTTGAGGTGGGATGACTGTTGGTGGGGTAGGATGATGGTGGGGTGGAATGATGGTGGGGGTAGGTTGATGGGGTGGGGGTATGATGATGGTGGTGGGGGTGGGATGATGTGGTGGTGGGGGTAGGATGCGGTGGGGTGGTAGGATGATGATGGGTGGGGTGGGATGATGGTGGTAGGATGATGATGGGGGTGGGGTAGGATGATGGTGGGGTGGGGTAGGATGATGGTGGTGGGGTAGGATGATGGTGGGGTGGGAGGATGATGGTGGTGGGGTAGGATGATGGTGGGGTGGGGTAGGATGATGGTGGTGGGGGTAGGATGATGGTGGTGGGGTAGGATGATGGGATGGGGGTAGGATGATGGTGGTGGGGGGTGGGATGACGGTGGGGTGGGGGTAGGATGATGGTGGTGGGGTAGGATGATGTGTGGGGTGGGGGTTGGATGATGGTGGTGGGGGTGGGATGATGGTGGGTTGGGGGTGGGATGATGGTGGTGGGGGTAGGATGATGTGGGTGGGGTGGATGATGGTGTGGGGGTGGGATGGGTGGGGGTAGGATGATGATGGGATGGGGGTAGGATGATGGTGGTGGGGATGGGATGATGATGGGGTGGGGGTGGGATGATGGTGGTGGGGTAGGATGATGGTGGGGTGGGGGTGGGATGTGGTGGTGGGGGTAGGATGATGGTGGGGTGGGGTAGGATGATGGTGGTGGGGGTGGGATGACGGTGGGGTGGGGGTAGGATGATGGTGGTGGGGTAGGATGACGGTGGGGTGGGGGTAGGATGATGGTGGTGGGGTGGGATGACGGTTGGGGTGGGGTAGGATGATGGTGGTGGGGGTAGGATGATGGTGGGGTGGGGTGGGATGATGGTGGTGGGGTGGATGATGGTGGTGGGGTGGGATGATGATGGGTGGGGGTGAGGATGATGGTGGTGGGGGTAGGATGACGGTGGGGTGGGGGTAGGATGATGGTGGGGGGGGGATGATGGTGGGTGGGGGTGGGATGATGGTGGTGGGGGTAGGATGATGGTTGGGTGGGGGTGGGATGATGGTGGTGGGGTAGGATGATGATGGGATGGGGGTAGGATGATGGTGGTGGGGTAGGATGATGGTGGGGTGGGGGTGGGGATGATGGTGGTGGGGTAGGATGATGGTGTGGGGTGGGATGATGATGGGATGGGGTAGGATGGTGGTGGGGTAGGATGATGGTGGGGTGGGGGGTAGGATGATGGTGGTGGGGTAGGATGATGGTGGGGGTAGGATGATGGGGTGGGGTAGGATGATGGTGGTGGGGGGTGGGATGATGGGTGGGGTGGTGGGATGATGATGGGGTGGGGGTAGGATGATGGTGGTGGGTTATAATGATGGGTGGGGTAGGATGATGTGGTGGTGGGGGTAGGATGATGTGGGTGGGGTAGGATGATGGTGGTGGGGTGGGATGATGGTGTGGGGGTAGGATGATGGTGGTGGGAGTATAATGATGATGGGTGGGGTAGGATGATGGTGGTGGGGGTGGGATGATGGTGGTGGGGGTAGGATGATGGTGGTGTTTGTGTGGGTGGGGTAGGATGATGATGGGGTTGAGGGTGGGATGATGGTGGTGGGTATAATGATGGGTGGGGTAGGATGATGGTGGTGGGGTAGGGTGATGGTGGTGGGGGTGGGATGATGGTGGTGGGAGTATAATGATGGTGGGTGGGGGGTAGGATGATGATGGGGTGGGGGTAGGATGATGATGGGGTGGGGTAGGATGATGGTGGTGGGGAGTATAATGTTGGTGGTGGTGGGGGTAGGATGATGGTGGTGGGGGTAGGGTGATGGTGGGGTGGGGGTAGGATGATGGTGGTGGGGTTTGATGGTGGTGGGGTAGGATGGTGTTGGGGTGGGGGTAGGATGATGATGGGGTGGGGGTAGGATGATGGTGGTGGATTTAATGTTGTTGGTGGTGGTGGGGGTATGATGATGATGGTGGGGGTAGGATGATGATGGGTGGGGGTAGTGATGATGATGGTGGGGTATGATGATGGGTGGGTGGGGTAGGATGATGGTGGTGATGATGATGATGATGATTGTGATGAAGACGTAGCGATGATCGTGATGAAGACAAAGACGATGACACGCCCTTATAAACAGATGTGCTAAAAAAAATATCACAGGAATAATTACATTGACAAATCATTAACACGGTAATTACGAGTACAACATAACCATTATATAATTAAATAAATATATCTATTACATAAATTAAAACACAATAATTCACACGATAAATATGTAATAGTGTTTTATCATAGGTAACAAGGCTAACCAAGACCATAAGCTGCGTTAGTGCTGAATGCGCGGTGGGAGGGTGTAGTGAGGAACCCAGGAGAAGAATGTGTACTAGGAGGGAGGAAAGTGTATATGTGGATATTTCCCTTAAGGAACTTCTAATGCAACCTGAAATGAAGCTGAATTTAGAATGTTTTTTATTATTATTATTATTATTATTATTATTATTATTATTATTATTATTATTATTTATTATTATTATTATTATTATTATTATTATTATTATTATTATTATTATTTCGTGAGGATATCTTGGATCTCTGATGTCATACAAATTCCCGTTTTCTTTTTATAGCAAATCAATGTAAAACAAAGGGGGAGGGAACTGAAGACACCAGATTTGTTTATCATTAGGACAATCACATCTCTCATGGGTCACTTAAAGAGGATTAGGAGTGGCTAATCTCGGGGATCACTGGAGGAGGTGGCGCGGGGTGTTCTGGTTTTCTTGACGATCGATTGAGAAGAAAGGTTTATTGTTCGTTAAGATAAGGTGTAATGATGTGTGCTTTGAGGTGAGTCTCTCTCTTCTCTCTCTCTCTCTCTCTCTCTCTCTCTCTCTCTCTCTCTCTCTCTCTCTCTCTCAAATTCTCTTTTTCTCTCTCTCTCTCTCTCTCCTCTCTCTCTCTCTCTCTCTCTCTCTCTCTCTCTCTCTCTCCTCTATCTCTCTCTCTCTCTCTCTCTCTCTCTCTCCTTGCCTCTCTCTCTCCCTACCTCTCTCCTCTACACAAAGTACTCTCTCTCTCTCTCTCTCCCTACCTCTCTCTCCTACCTCTCTCTCTCACTACCTCTCTCTCTCTCCTGCACTCTCTCTCTCTCTTTCCCTGCTGCTCTCTCTCTCTTACCATCTCTCTCCTACCACTCTCTCTCTTCCCTCTCTCTCCCTACCACTCTCTCTCTCTCTCCCTCTTCCACCACTCTCTCTCTCTCCCTACCTCTCTCTCTCTCTCCCTACCTCTCTCTCTCCCTACCCTCTCTCTCTCTCCCCCTCTCTCTCTCTCCCCTACCCTCTCTCTCTCCCTACCACTCTCTCTCTCTCTCTCTCTCTCTCTCTCTCTCTCTCTCTCTCCTCCTCTCTCTCTCTCTCTCTCTCTCCTACCACTCTCTCTCTCCCCTCTCTCTCTTACCCTCTCTCTCTCCCCTCTCTTCCCTCCCTACCCTCTCTCTCTCCTCTCTCTCTCCCCTTCCTCTCTCTCTCTCCTCTCTCTCTCCCCACCCCTCTCTCTCTCTCCCTACCTCTCTCTCCCTACCCTCTCTCTCCCCTACCCTCTCTCTCTCTCCCCTACTCTCTCCTCTCTCTCCCTACCTCTCTCTCTCCCCCCTACCCTCTCTCTCTCTCCCTACCCTCTCTCTCTCTCCCCTACCACTCTCTCTCTCCCTACCCTCTCTCTCTCCCACCACCTCTCTCTCTCTCTCTCTCTCTCTCTCTCTCTCTCCCTACCTCTCTCTCTCTCTCCCCACCTCTCTCTCTCCCCTCCTCTCCTCTCTCTCTCTCTCCCCTACCACTCTCTCTCTCTCCCTACCCTCTCTCTCTCTCCCCCTCTCCCTCTCTCTCCCCTACCACTCTCTCTCTCTCTCCTCTCTCTCTCCCCTCCCTCTCTCTCTCCCCTCTCTCTCTCTCTCCCCTCCTCTCTCTCTCTCCCCTCTCTCTCTCTCCCCACCACTCTCTCTCTCTCTCTCCCCTACCACCTCTCTCTCTCCCCTACCCTCTCTCTCCCTACCACTCTCTCCCTCTCTCTCCCTACCCTCTCTCTCTCTCTCCCTACCTCTCTCTCTCTCTTTCCCTACCTCTCTCTCTCTCTCTCCCTACCTCTCTCTCTCTCCCTACCTCTCTCTCTCTCTCTCCCTACCACTCTCTCTCTCCCTACCCCTCTCTCTCTCTCTCCCCTACCCACCTCTCTCTCTCCCTACCTCTCTCTCTCTCTCTCTCCCTACCTCTCTCTCTCTCCCTACCACTCTCTCTCCCTCCACTCTCTCTCTCTCTCTCTCCCTACCACCTCTCTCTCTCCCTACCACTCTCTCTCTCTCCTCCCTCTCTCTCTCTCTCCCCTACCACTCTCTCTCTCTCTCTCTCTCCTCTCTCTCTCCCCCCACTCTCTCTCTCCCTACCTCTCTCTCTCTCTCTCCCCTACCCTCTCTCTCTCTCTCTCTCTCTCTCTCTCTCTCCCTACCCTCTCTCTCCTCCCCTACCACTCTCTCTCCCTACCACTCTCTCTCTCTCTCCCTCCTCTCTCTCTCTCTCTACCCTCTCTCTCTCCCCTACCTACCATCTCCCTCTCTCTCTCTTTCTACCACTCTCTCTCCTACCACTCTCTCCTCTCTCCTCTCTCTCTCTCTCACTTCTCTCTCACTACCCTCTCTCTCTCTCTCTCTCCCTACCACTCTCTCTCTCTCTCCTACCACTCTCTCTCCCTACCACTCTCTCTCCTACCACTCTCTCTCTCCCTACCACTCTCTCTCTATCTCTCTCTCTCTCTCACTACCACTTTCTCTCTTCCTACCACTCTCTCTCTCCTCCATCTTCTTCTCTTCTCTCTCTCTCTCCCTCCTCACTCCTCTCTCTCCCTACCACTCTCTCCCTACCTCTCCTCTCTCTCTCTCCTACCATCTCTCTCTCTCTCTCCCTACCTCTCTCTCTCTCTACCTTCTCTCTCTCTCTCTCTCTCTCTCCCTACTTTCTCTCTCTCTCTCTCTCTCTCTCTCTCTCCCCCTACCACTCTTCTCTCCCTACCTCTCTCTCTCCCTACCTCTCTCTCTCTCTCTCCTCACTACCTCTCTCACCTCTCTCTTCACCCTTCTTTCTCTCCCACCACTCTCTCACTACCTCTCTCTCTCCCTACCACCTCTCTCTCTCTCTCTCTCTCTCTCTCTCTCTCTCTCTCTCTCTCTCTCTCTCCCTCCCTCCCTACCACTTCTCTCTCCCCCCACTCTCTCACTACCTCTCTCTCCTCACCTCTCTTCTCTACTCACCTCTCTCTCTCCCCACCTCTCTCTCACTACTCCTCCCTCTCTCTCTCTCCCTACCTCTCTCTCTCTCTCTCTCTCTCCCCTACCACTCTCTCTCTACTCTCTCTCTCTCTCTCTCCTACCTCTCTCTCCTCTCACTCTCTCTCACTACTCTCTCCCACCTCTCTCTCCCTCTCACTCTCCCTCTCTCTCTCACTACCTCTCTCCCCTCCCACTCTCTCTCTCCTTCACTCCCCTTTCCCCACCACTCTCTCTCCCTCACTACCTCTCTCTCTCCCTCTCCCTCCTACCCTCTCTCTCCCTACCTCTCTCTCTCACTACTTCTCTCTCCTTCACTCTCTCTCTCTCTCTCATCACCCTCTCTCTCTCTCACTACCTTCCTCTCTCTCACTACCTCCTCACTCTCTCTCTTTCACTACCTCTCTCCCTTCTCTCCTCTCCCCACCTCTCTCTCCTCCTCCTCTCTCTCCCCACCTCCCTCACTCACCTCTCTCACTACCTCTCTCTCTCTCACCTCTCTCTCTCCTCACTACCTCTCTCTCCTCACTACCTCTCTCCTCACTCTCTCTCTCTCTCTCACTACCTCTTCTCTCTCCCATATCTCTCTCTCCCCACCTCTCTCTCCCCCACCTCTCTCTCTCCCTACCTCTCTCTCCCCCACCTCTCTCCCTCTCTCTCCCCACCTCTCTCCTCCTCTCCCACCTCTCTCACCTCTACCTCACCCTCTCTCTCTACCACCTCTCTCTCACTCACCTCTTCTCTCACTACCTCTCTCTCTCTCTCTCACCTCTCTCTCTCTCTTACTACTTCTCTCTCCCACTCTCTCACTACCTCTCTCTCTCACTACCCTCTCTCCACACCTCTCTCTCTCTCACTCTCCCCCTCCCCTACCCTCTCTCTCACTACCTCTCTCCCTACCTCTCTCTCCCTACCACTCTCTCTCTACTCCTCTCTGCACTCTCCCTCTCACTACCTCTCACCTCTCTCCTATCCTCTCTCCACCCTCTCACTCCTCTCTCTCACTCTCCTCTCTCTCTACCCTCTCACTCCCTCTCTCCTCCTCACCTCTCTCTCTCCTACCTCTCTCTCTCCCTCTCTCTCTCTTACCTCTCTCTCTCTCCCCACCTCCTTCTCCCACCTCTCTCCCCTCTCCTCCTCCCTCACCACTTCTCTCCTCACCTCTCTTCTCCCCCCCTCTCTCCCTCTCTCTCCCCACCGCCTCCTCTCTCCCACCCTCCCTCTCTCTCCTCCTACCTCCCTCACTTACCTCTCTCTCACTACCTCTCTCCCCCATCTCTCCCCACCTCTCTCTCCTCTCTCCCTCACCTTTTCTCCCTCCCTCTTCTCCTCCCCCCTCTTTTTCTCTACCCTCTCTCTCCACCTTCCTCTCCTACCTCTCTCTCTCCCCTCTCACTACCTCTCTCTCACTACCTCTCTCTCTCCCCACTCCTTCTCTCACTACCTCTCTCTCCCCACTCCCTCTCTCTCTCCTCCCACCTCTCTCTCTCTCCTTTTCACTACCTTCTCTCTCTCCCCCACCTCTCTCTCCCCACCACTCTCCCTACCTCTCTCTCTCTCCCCCTCTCTCTCCTCCCACTTTCTCCCTCTCTCTCTCTCTCTCTCCCTGCCACTTTCTCTCCCTATCTTCTCTCACTACCTCTCCACTCTCCCCACCTCTCTCTCTCTCACTACCTCTCCCCTGCCCTCTCTCTCTTCTCTCTCTCTCTCCTCTCTCTCCCCCACCTCTCTCTCCCCACCTCTCTCTCACTACTACCTCTCTCTCTCTCTCTCTCCCTCCACTCTCTCCCCATGTCTCTCTCTCACTACCTCTCTCTCACTCACCTCTCTCTCCCTGCCTCTCTCTCTCCTCCTCCTCACTACCTCTCTCTCTCTCTCTCTCCCCACCTCCCTCTCTCTCTCTCTCTCTCTCCCACCACCTCCCTCTCTCCCTTCCTCGCCCTTCTCTCTCCCCATCTCTCTCTCTCTCACTACCTCTCTCCTCTCTCACCTCTCTCTCTCTCACTACCTCTCTCTCTCTCACTCACTCCTCTCTCTCTCACTACCTCTCTCTCACTCTCTCTCTCTCACTACTCTCTCTCCCCACCTCTCTCACTACCTCTCTCTCTCTCTCTCCTACCCCCTCTCTCTCTCTCCCACCTCTCTCTCTCCTCCTTCCCTCCTCTCTCTCTCTCTCTCACTACCTCTCTCTCTCTCTCTCTCTCTCTCCTCACTCACCTCTCTCTCTCCCCCCATCTCTCTCTCTCTCTCACTACCTCTCTCTCTCACTACCTCTCTCTCTCTCTCCCCACCCTCTCTCTCTCTCTCTCACTCACCTCTCTCTCTCTCTACTCACCTCTCTCTCTCTCACTACCTCTCTCTCTCTCTCTCACTATCTCTCTCTTCACTATCTCTCTTCTCTCTCCCCTACCTCCTCTCTCTCTCCCTCTCCCTACCCTCTCTCTCTACCTCTTCCCCTCTCTCTCTCTCTCCTCCCACCTCTCTTCTCTCTCTCTCACTACCTCTCTCTCTCTCACTATCTCTCTCTCTCACTACTAAGCCTGGCTATGCTATATCCTCTGAATATAAAATAGCCAAAATTTAATGGAAAATCAGCAATATTCACAAGTAATTAACGCTGTTGGTCTGAAAAATATACGAATGTCATAAAAGGTTAATTACGTTGTTTTTAATGATGTTTTGATTATGAAAAAATCCAGATTATAAAAAAAAAGATTTATTCTGTTCAGAGTCAGTGAATATATTTGTATGTAAGGCTGCTATACCGATATCTGTGTGTGTGTGTGTGTGTGTAATAATAATAATAATAATTAACGGTTCATTGAAAAAGTTCTGCAGCCCGATGGCTGAAAATATACATTGGACATAAATGACTTATTACATACATTGGTGGTTTAACAAAAGCCTTCATTAGAGAAAGGTAAAGGAACATACAGTGGACATACATATTAATGTAGATGTTGAACAGCAAACACGTAGTGTAGTAACTCCCTCCCAGATGGTGTTAGGAGGGACCTGACGTGGTGTAGTAGTTCCTTCACAGATGGTGTTATGAGGGACCTGACGTGGTGTAGTAATTCCCTCACGGATGGTGTTATGAGGGACCTGACGTGGTGTAGTAGTTCCTTCACAGATGGTGTTATGAGGGACCTGACGTGGTGTAGTAGTTCCTTCACAGATGGTGTTATGAGGCCTAACGTGTAATTTCACGGATGGTGTTATGAGGGACCTGACGTGGTGTAGTAGTTCCTTCACAGATGGTGTTAGGAGGGACCTGACGTGGTGTTGTAATTCCCTCACAGATGGTGTATGAGGGCCTGATGATCAGAATTCTCACAGATGGTGTTAGAGGGACCTGACGTGTAGTAATTCCCTCACAGATGGTGTTATGAGGGACCTGACATGGTGTAGTAATTCCCTCACAGTGGTGTTATGAGGGACCTCACGTGGTGTAGTAATTCCCTCACAGATGGTGTTATGAGGGACCTGACGTGGTGTAGTAATTCCCTCATAGATGGTGTTACGAGGGGCATCACGTGGTGTAGTAATTCCCTCGCAGATGGTGTTATGAGGGACCTCACGTGGTGTAGTAATTCCCTCACAGATGGTGTTATATGAGTGAGGTGTGGTTCCAGGACTTCCTATCGTAGACGGATTAACATCGCTGGTTGTTGTTGGGTCTCACGGGCAGTTATCACTGGGTACCTGGGACCTCACTGTGTGAAGGTTAACTTGGGTACGACTCGGCTGTTACTGTTGAGTTGCTCCCACTGTTCACCACTGTTCACCTCTGTTTAACACTGGTTCCATTCCTTTCCTAAATGAAATTGTAACTTCTGGCGAGAACTTGTTGATATTCCGGTGGGGAGGAGGGGTTAAAGGGAGGGAGTTGGTATGGGCCAACATAACAGTTGACCTGGCTGCCCCCAGAGGAGCGCCAGGTACGTCTTGACCCTTCGGTGGTCAAGGATCTAGTGAGTGTAAATGCTTCATATATCAGATAATTATTTATTAACCAGACCAGTATTATACATTACAACTTGCAATATATATGTGACTTTATTTCCCAGGGATATATTAATTTATTTGAAAATTCTTGTAAGTTTAGTATACTTTGTTCATATACTCCGATAGACACTTACACGCACGTGTACACACTCACGTATACCCCCCTCACACACACACACACACACACACATACACACACACACACACACACACGATACTCTCACAATATCATCAAAAGCATTAATTTAATATCCATTTTAAGTGCCACGCTAAGATTCGGTTACTCGCTCAAGCCTCTGACCAGCTGGGGGGCGGAATTAACCAGACGACTGGGAAAGCACTGGACAGACTCAGAAATAATCCCATATTGATATGCAATGTAATCCAGGTAGAGTGTGTGTGTGTGTGTGTGTGTGTGTGTGTGTGTGTGTGTGTGTGTGTGTGTGTGTGTGTGTGTGTGTGTGTGTGTGTGTGTGTGTGTGCGCGCGCGCGTGTGTAATAATTATTATAACAGTTTATTTGAAAGAGCATGGCAGCCGGAAGGCTGAAAATATACAGTTACATAATAGGAGAATGGTTCACTTGATTGAGATATAATATACAAGTAACATAAGTGATACAAATATGATATATAATATCTAGGTGGGGAGAAGATCTTACTACAGGGCATTTCAACATAGTGACAGTGCAAAAAGGTAAGCTCGACTGGGAGTGAATACTGTACACTGGTTGATCACGAGTTGTTGATAATTTTTACAATGGTTGGGACTGGGCTGTTCTTATAGCGATCAGCACGTGCTCGCATGGGCTGGATGCGGTTGTGGTGTCGAACAGCAATTCGCGGACGAGGGATCTCGGGTGGTAGTAGGAGCCGGTTTCGAGGATGGTGCAGAAGCTTCTCACCAGATTTGCAGTTGAGGTCATGGTGATGGTCAGTGTGTTGAGCGCTTCTTGATATGTGGAGTAGGAAGGGAAGAGAATAATCTTGCAGGCCCTCTTTTGCATTTTTTTAGGTATTTTCGTTGTGTGGCATTTAGGGGGAAAGACCAGGCAGGGGTGGCATATGTGAGCTTGGGAAGTATGAATGTTGTGTAAACACTTGAGGAGCTCGGGCGCAGGAACTCCGAGGGACTTGAGTCGGCGGAGGAGGTGGAGACGGAAACTGGAGGATTTGACAACTTCACTGACGTGTGTTTTCCAATTTAGTGACGCCGATGAACTTAGTGGAATCTACAACCTGGAGTGTGTTGGGGCCTAAAGTAGTGGAAGGGGGTGGGACAACGTCGGAGGAGAGGTTGATGTGCATAACCATGGTTTTGGTATGGTTGATGGTGACGTGGTTGTTGGCTGCCCAATTTTGAAGACTGTTCAATAAATCATGGAGGGCTGTATAGTCGGGAGCCGAGTTGTTAACACTGATCCCAATGGTGGAGTCGTCGACATATTTCCAGCGAGCAGAGGTTTCTCTTAGGGCATCATTGATAAGCAAAAGGAAGCAGAGCGGTCCCATCTTGGTGCCTTGGGGGACGCCACAGGTGAGTGACTGAAAAGTGGAGACAGCCCCTCGGAAGCGTACCGTTTATCGTCGATAACTAAGGAAGTCTGTAAGCCATGGTATACGACTTCTTCGAAACCCGAGGTCGATAGCTTTGTTGATGATTAAACTGTGGTCGACTAGGTCGAATGCCTCAGTGAAGTCAATGAAAGGGACAAGACAGTGAGTGGTGGAGGAAGTTTTCATATTGCCACATTGCTGAGGATCTATGACGCCTGCAATATCAACATAAGCCTAGTCAAACACGAAACTTTCACATATTAAGCTGGGTAATGGGGTGATTGCAATGGGTCGTAGCTCATTTAAGGATTGTGGACTGGTTGAATTGGGCACCTGGTGACACATATGAGGTCTTCCAGTCAGCTGGGCATCTTGCTTGGCTGAGGGAAACATTGATGTTGGAGCAGAGGGGTTTAGCTAGCTCCGGGGAGAACTCCTTGAAGAGTTTCATTGGAAAGTCAATGGGGGTGGTGAAGCGTTTTAACTTCAGTTTGTCCAGGCGTTGTGCTACTTCAAATTCTTCTACTAAGTCAGTGGGAAAGGAGGCTGGTAGGTAAGCAGGGAGAGTGGTTGTGTCAAGTCGGGGGAGCGTCTGGCAAATAGTAGCGAAATGGATAAGGAAGGGGAGAGGGTGTGTCTTATTGTTTAGTCCACAGAGTTCTTTAAACTTACCATACCACTGACTGAAGTTGGTCTGCTTCAGGTGTTGCAGCTTGGTTGGGTAGTGGGACTTCTTTGCAGTGCGTATTTCGCGGATGACCTGTAGCGGTTGTGGTCATTGAGATGAAAGGCTCTGTCTCTCTGTTGCATAAGTCTTTTGATCCGAGGTGTGATCCAGGGCAAGTCAGCTGGGTGTGATCTGACGGACTTCTCGGGGAAGAAGTGGTGGTGAGCTTCCGTGGTGGTGTAATTTATCCATTTGGTGTCCACGTCATCCACACTAAATACTTCAGTCCAGGGATGGTGAACTATCCACTGCCCGAAGAGACGCACTGCAGAGTCAGTAATCGGCCTATAGGTCTTGATGTAGGGTCTCTGCACTTGGCTGGTAGTGGCAGCTGGGGACCAGAGCACTGATAGGTGTGTGCAACACCCGATAGGAGGCATTGGTTGAGGTGGTTGGTACTGGTCTGCTAAGTCAGTTAAGATAAGGTCAAGGGTATTTTGACCGTGTGTAGGGAAGTTCACGATTTGTGTGTGTGTGTGTGTGTGTGTGTGTGTGTGTGTGTGTGTGTGTGTGTGTGTGTGTGTGTGTGTGTGTGTGTGTGTGTGTGTGTGTGTGTGTGTGTGTGTTATATTTACTGTGAATTATTGTCTTTGTTTTTCTTATTTGTGTGTTTTTTTGTTAATTGCTTAGTTCTTCTTTATCTCTTTTATTCTTTTAATTTTCTTTATTTTTTTAGGTTTAGGTTTTTGTTTATTTATTCCATTTTATTCATCATTATTGATCTGTATTTGTTGTTGCATTTATTGACACTTGAATCATTGCAATAATTCAAATAAACTAGCAAACTATATATATCTTTATAAACTAGATATAGATACTCAGTAGATATAGATGCACAGTAGATATAGATACGCAGTAGATATAGATACACAGCAGATAGAGATACACAGTAGATAGAGATTCACAGTAGATGTAGATACTCAGTAGATATAGATACTCAGTGGATATAGGTACTCAGTAGATATACTGTAGATACCCAGTGGATATAGATACCCAGTAGATGTAGATACACAGTAGATATAGATACTCAGTAGCTGTAGAATATATATATATATATATATATATATATATATATATAGAGAGAGAGAGAGAGAGAGAGAGAGAGAGAGAGAGAGAGAGAGAGAGAGAGAGAGAGAGAACATCTTTCCTCATACGTTTAGTGAATTATTGAATGTAAACAGCAAACAATCATTCCACATTTCACTGTTATAAAAAGTTTGAAAAATAAGGATTAAAAACCAAATTACTTTCTCCTCTTTAACCAGCTCTTTGCTTTTCATTAACCACTAAATTGACCAATGGAGATTTTTAATCGGATTTTGCCTCTCGTTAATGTAACTACTGGGTGATTAGGTTTTAGTTAGCCAATTGGATTTTGGAGTTCATTTCGCGTATGCAAATGAGACCTGTTGAAAATAATAGATTGTGACAAACATTCCTTCCCCGCTTCTTTGTAACGGTCTGCTGTGTTGGGTACGGTACTGTCTGCTGTGTTGGGTACGTTACGGTCTGCTGTGCTGGGTACGTTACGGTCTGCTGTGCTGGGTACGTTACGGTCTGCTGTGTTGGGTACGTTACGGTCTGCTGTGTTGGGTACGTTACGGTCTGCTGTGCTGGGTACGTTACGGTCTGCTGTGTTGGGTACGGTACTGTCTGCTGTGTTGGGTATGTTACGGTCTGCTGTGTTGGGTACGGTACTGTCTGCTGTGTTGGGTACGTTACGGTCTGCTGTGTTGGGTACGTACTGCTGCGGGGTACGTTACGGTCTGCTGTGTTGGGTACGGTACTGTCTGCTGTGTTGGGTACGGTACTGTCTGCTGTGGTATGTTACGGTCTGCTGGTAATGGTACTGTCTGCTGTGTTGGGTACGTTACGGTCTGTGTTGGGTACGGTACTGTCTGCTGTGTTGGGTACGTTACGGTCTGCTGTGTTGGGTACGGTACTGTCTGCTGTGTTGGGTAATGTTACGGTCTGCTGTGTTGAGTACGGTACTGTCTGCTGTGTACGGTACTGTCTGCTGTGTTGGGTACGGTACTGTCTGCTGTGTTGGGTACGTTACGGTCTGCTGTGTTGGGTACGGTACTGTCTGCTGTGTTGGGTATGTTACGGTCTGCTGTGTTGGGTACGGTACTGTCTGCTGTGTTGGGTACACGGTCTGCTGTGGGTACGGTACTGTCTGCTGTGTTGGGTACGTTACGGTCTGCTGTGTTGGGTACGGTACTGTCTGCTGTGTTGGGTACGTTACGGTCTGCTGTGTTGAGTACGGTACTGTCTGCTGTTGGGTGGCATTTACGGTCTGCTGTGTTGGGTACGGTACTGTCTGCTGTGCTGGGTACGTTACGATCTGCAATGTTGGGTACGTACGATCTGCTGTGTTGGGTACGTACTGTCTGCTGTGTTGGGTATGTTACGGTCTGCTGTGTTGGGTACGGTACTGTCTGCTGTGTTGGGTACGTTACGGTCTGCTGTGTTGGGTACGGGTACTGTCAGGCTGTGTTGGGTACGTTACGGTCCTGTGTTGGGTACGTACTGTCTGCTGTGTTGGGTACGTTACGGTCTGCTGGAGTACGGTACTGTCTGCTGTGTTGGGTACGGTACTGTCTGCTGTGTTGGGTACGGTACTGTCTGCTGTGTTGAGAGGTTTGTGTGGAGGGTTGCTGTGTTGGGGGTGTTTGTGTGTGGGTCTTGCTGTGTTGGGTAGGAGGGTGTCTTGCTGTGTTGAGGGGAGGTGTCTTGCTGTGTTGGGTAGGATGGTGTCTTGCTGTGTTGGGTACGAGGGTGTCTTGCTGTGTTGGAGGAGGGGTCTTGCTGTGTTGGAGGAGGGTGTCTTGCTGTGTTGGAGGAGGGTGTCTTGCTGTGTTGGGATAGGAGGGTGTCTTGCTGTGGTGTGTGGTGTCTTGCTGTGTTGGGTAGGAGGGTGTCTTGCTGTGTTGGGTAGGAGGTGTCTTGTGTTGGAGGAGGGTGTCTTGCTGTGTTGGAGGAGGGTGTCTTGCTGTTGTAGGAGGGTGTCTTGCTGTGTTGGGTAGGAGGGTGTCTTGCTGTGTTGGGTAGGAGGTGTCTTGCTGTGTGTGTGTGGAGTCTTGTGGGTGGAGGGTGTCTTGCTGTGTTGGGTAGGAGGGTGTCTTGCTGTGTTGGAGGAGGGTGTCTTGCTGTGTTGGGTAGGAGGTGTCTTGCTGTGTTGGGAGGGGGGTGTCTTGCTGTGTTGGGTAGGAGGGTGTCTTCTGTGTTGGGTAGGAGGGTGTCTTACTGTGTTGGGTAGGAGGGTGTCTTGCTGTGTTGGAGGAGGGTGGTTACTGTGTTGGGTAGGAGGTGTCTTGCTGTGTTGGGTAGGAGGGTTGTCTTGCTGTGTTGGAGGAGGGTGTCTTGCTGTGTTGGAGGAGGGTTGTCTTCTGTGTTGGAGGAGGGTGTCTTGCTGTGTTGGAGGAGGGTTGTCTTGCTGTGTTGGGTGAGGGTGTCTTGCTGTGTTGGGTAGGAGGGTGTCTTGCTGTGTTGGAGGAGGGTGTCTTGCTGTGTTGGGTAGGGAGGGTGTCTTGCTGTGTTGGGTAGGAGGGTGTCTTACTGTGTTGGGTAGGAGGTGTCTTGCTGTGTTGGGTAGGAGGGTTGTCTTACTGTGTTGGGGGAGGGTGTCTTGCTGTGTTGGGTAGGAGGGTGTCTTACTGTGTTGGGTAGGAGGGTTGTCTTGCTGTGTTGGAGGAGGGTGTCTGCTGTGTTGGAGGAGGTTGTCTTACTGTGTTGGGTAGGAGGGTGTCTTGCTGTGTTGGAGGAGGTTGTCTTGCTGTGTTGGGGAGGGTCTTGCTGTGTTGGGTAGGAGGGTGTCTTGCTGTGTTGGGTAGGAGGGTGCTTACTGTTGTAGGAGGGTGTCTTGCTGTGTTGGGTAGGGGTGTCTTGCTGTGTTGAGGAGGTGTCTACTGTGGGTAGGAGGGTTGTCTTACTGTGTTGAGGAGGGTGTCTTGCTGTGTTGGGTAGGAGGGTGTCTTACTGTGTTGGGTAGGAGGGTGTCTTGCTGTGTTGGGTAGGAGGGGGTTGTCTTGCTGTGTTGGGTAGGAGGGTGTCTTGCTGTGTTGGGTAGGAGGGTGTCTTACTGTGTTGGGAGGAGGGTGTCTTATGTGTTGGGTGAGGGTTGTCTTACTGTGTTGGAGGAGGGTGTCTTGCTGTGTTGGGAGTGGTCTTACTGTGTTGGAGGAGTGTCTTGCTGTGTTGGGTAGGAGGGTGTCTTGCTGTGTTGGAGGAGGGTTGTCTTACTGTGTTGGGTAGGAGGGTGTCTTGCTGTGTTGGGTAGGAGGGTGTCTTGCTGTGTTGGGTAGGAGGTTATCTACTGTGTTGGGTAGGAGGGTGTCTTACTGTGTTGGGTGGGAGGGTTGTCTACTGTGTTGTGTAGGAGGGTGTCTTACTGTGTTGGAGGAGGGTTGTCTTGCTGTGTTGGGTAGGAGGGTGTCTTGCTGTGTTGGGTGGGTGTCTGCTGTGTTGGGTAGGGAGGGTGTCTTGCTGTGTTGGGTAGGAGGGTGGTGTCTTGCTGTGTTGGAGGAGGGTGTCTTGCTGTGTTGGGTGAGGGTTGTCTTGCTGTGTTGGGTAGGAGGGTGTCTTGCTGTGTTGGGTAGGAGGGTGTCTTACTGTGTTGGGTAGGGGGTGTCTTGCTGTGTTGGGTGGAGGGTGTCTTGCTGTGTTGGAGGGATGGTGTCTTGCTGTGTTGGAGGGGTGTCTTGCTGTGTTGGGTAGGAGGGTGTCTTGCTGTGTTGGGTAGGGGTGTCTTGCTGTGTTGGGTAGGAGGGTTGTCTTCGTGTTGGAGGAGGGTGTCTTGCTGTGTTGGAGGATGGTGTCTTGCTGTGTTGGAGGGTGTCTTGCTGTGTTGGGTAGGAGGGTGTCTTGCTGTGTTGGGTAGGATGGTGTCTTGCTGTTTGGGTAGGTGTCTTGCTGTGTTGGGTAGGAGGGTGTCTTGTGTTGGGTAGGAGGTGTCTTGCTGTGTTGGAGGAGGGTGTCTTGCTGTGTTGGGGAGGGGTGTCTTGCTGTGTTGGGTAGGATGGTGTCTTGCTGTGTTGGGTAGGGTGTCTTACTGTGTTGGGTAGGAGGTGTCTTACTGTGTTGGGTAGAATGGTGTCTTGCTGTGTTGGGTAGGAGGGTGTCTTGCTGTGTTGGGAGTCCTTGTATGTTGTTCCTCTCAGTTATAAACATTCTCAACTGCTTCCTCTTTGTGTCTGTTGTGTTATAAAAAATTTCAATCGTTCCTCCGTGAAAAAAAAACTTTTTTCCTGACTTGTTAGTTCTCGCCCGGGGCTCTACCACTCCACCCAGTTGGTAATGGGCAACTAATTTTACAGTTGAGGAAATGAAACACACACACACACACACACACACACACACACACACACACACAACACACACACACACACACAACACACACACACGTTTGACTAAAATAAAACCCTAAAACACAAAAATAACGAAAAAGAAAGACAAGTCCCTAAAATTTGTCAAAAATTGTTGAAGAGATAAAAAGAATTTCTAAAAATCACTGAAAAAAATGTCCATGGAGAGAATTTTATTTTTATATTCTGCAGGAATATCGAGAGGATTTTTTCAAGTTCTTTTATTAAATTTTTGGTATAATTTCTTGAAATGGGCCCATGGAAAAGTTTTTTCCATCTATTTTTTTTTGTGTGGGTGGAGGTGGGGGGGGGAGGCGGTGGCGAGGGAAATATTATAATTTAAGTTAAGTTTGTGAATAGTTATCTCGCTTTTACTGACAATTCTAGGATAATGGTTTGAACCCAGAAGTGATATACTGAGCTGTGTCTGTCTGTCTCTCTCTCTGATCCGTCTGATGTATGTATCCCTTATAACACACACACACACACACACACACATTCCAAATTCAGTCTTCCATCAATTGCATTTAGCAGGAGATAAACAAAATTGTTTTGTCTTTCAACTTTCGGTAAAGTTTAGAAAATTTATAACTTTTACAAAAATCTTAACTTTCTATTAATGAATTTTGCAAAGATCGTCTCTCATTTAATGGTTTATTCATGTTTTTAAATATATATATATATATATATATATATATATATATATATATATATATATATATATATATATATATATATATATATATATATGACCTTTGAGGACGATGGTTAAACCTCTTTCTAACCTATCATCCTCAATGGATTATAGATTAATTAAACCATCGTCTTGAAAGGGTTATAACTTAAACCATCGTCCCCAAAGGGTTATAACTTAAACCATCGTCCTTAAAGGGCTATAGCTAATCTCATCTTCAAAGGATTAAACTCAATTTGGAAACAAGCGTCTGTGTGTGTGTGTGTGTGTGTGTGTGTGTGTGTGTGTGTGTGTGTGTGTGTGTGTGTGTTGTGTGTGTGTGTGTGTGTGTGTGTGTGTGTGTGTGTGTGTGTGTGTGTTGTGTGTGTGTGTGTGTGTGTAATTATTAAGAAAACGCTTTGTAAGAGGTAATTCTGCACTGGTGGTGTATGCTTTTGTTGTATGGTTGTATGAAAAGCTGTATTGTAGGAGGAAATGTGGAGGTGGAAGGAGAGAGAGAAGGTAGAGAGAGAGAGAGCTCAGGCAGTGTTTTAAGGTCGTGTACAGTTACCAAGAGCTCGGTGTATCTTAACCAAGAATCAGAAATGAGCTTATCCGTCTGAGATGTTTGTTTACATCGGCTTGTCTGAGCTTGCATCCGGATTTCGCCGACCCTTGGATCTGGCAGGGCGGTTCGTGAATTTGTCTGGCAATACACTGCCTAAGAAAATAATATATTCTTTATTACTGTGTAAGTCTTATAAGAAACATAATGAATTAACTTTAAGAAATGACAGAGAATACATTAATTAACTGTATAAGCATCAGTTAACTAGGAAGAAAATGTATTAATTAAACGAACTGGGTGAAGGTAATCCTTTACAGTTAAAAATAGAAAACAAATTGGCCTCAAAACAGAGGTATACGTGACTCTTGTTTAATCCTGTGGACTTGTGTTTCTTCTTGTTCAAATATGCTGAATCCTGTCGTCTGTATATATACTGTATGCATTATCACTACTGTATATACCTTGTGTGTATATACAGGTATATATCCTGTCGTTCGTATATATACTGTATGCATTATCACTACTGTATATACCTTGTGTATATATCCTGTCGTCTGTATATATACTGTATGCATTGTCACTACTGTACATACCTTGTGTGTGTGTGTGTGTGTATAGAATATCAATGCTGGGAACTTATTATAAAAGTTCATAAATGAACCAAAGTAAACTACTTAAGCTAACCTAACTTAACCTAAATAACATAATAATGTTCACGTGAAGCTCTAGTTAAGCTAGTTAGGGTAGATTATGTTAGGCAGGCTAATTTGGTTCATTTTGTGAACGATAAATTTTATAATGTAACAATATCTTTATCATTAAGTTCCCAGTGCCGACTGTCAACAGCGGCGCTCTTAATTTTACGCCCGTTAAATACAATTACCATGTACAGTACAGTACATCCACTGTGTATCCAGTGGGAATATCATTTATTATATCTAATCATATGGTAAGAAATTTTCTCTACCTAAGCTTCCGTTTACTTGCCATGTTTGACGATTGTTTTCCCTCACAGGCCAATTACCTATTCTCTTTTCAAATCCATTAATGATATTTTTTTCTGTTTACAGTAAATATGATTTTTTTCTGACTGTATTTTATTTAATTTATCTACACTTTGTCAATTTATTCCTAATTATCTCAATATTGTTTTTTTTTAACTTTAAACTCTCAATTCATTTCTAAAACACATTGCTAATTTTTTCTCCAGCGGACGAAATATGAACTAAGCGGAGGGGATCCAACACGGGACTAACTGGTCGATATTTTTCTATAATTAGTCCATTAAGACAACTTAGACACCTTAGACATCTTTTACAAAAATACAAAGAATACATAGTTGTATGTTTGTATCTAATTTACATAGTCTCAGATGTTAGATGGTGAAATTAACACTTAAGACATACAGTATAATGATCAAATACTTCGCCTTCATTATATCGATGTGTTGATACATATTTGTATAGGTTGTATTTCTATGTAGTGATGATGACAATGGAATTTTACTCAATTAGAATACGAAGTTTTAGGACCAAAGTTGTTGAAGCGCAGTACAGTGACATCTCCACAGCGGACTTCTCTCTCCAAATAACCCGTGAGATGGGGGTTTCATATCTAACGGATCTTGCATATAACGTACTTTCACCTCTATTTAGTCCGTTAATTAGTGGTTTCACGATACATTATAACATCAACATATTAAATTTATACCATATAACGTAGTTGTCCCCAACCTTTTGTCGGCACTGGGCCACATTTATCATTGTAAACATAGTGGAAGGCCCCAAAATTTTGGATCTACATTCAAGAAACAAAATATCTGATATATACTGTACAGTTATTTACAGTTTTACACGTCTAACTGTTACAAGTTATATATTTTTTACATTTACTCTTGGACAGGACGTGTGTTTACCCTAGTGAGAAGGCTGGCTCTCTCTCTGGGCCCGGTTTGGTTTAAATACACCCGTCCTGTTCACGACGGTTGTGTCAAGTTATTACATATTTTCATTAATTTCACTCTTACAAAGAATTTAAAATTTTCTAATAAACACTTGCGGGCTCCTTATTGATATGATTTCGGCGCCCGCGAACTACAGGTTAGGGACCACTGATGTAACGCAACGCAAAACACAACGATGATTTTTTTTATTATAATAGAATATTTGTCATTAATCAGTGATAGATGGAGTATTCTGTCAAGGATTTATGTGGTTAAGGTCATTGTACTCAGGGGTTAAGGTCATTGTACTCAAGGGGTTAAGGTTATAGTACTCAAGGGGATTAAGGTCATTATACTCAAGGAGTTAAATGTATGGCAACTTCTGGCTGATTTTAAAAACACACACTTTATGTATTTTAATAAATTATAATACAAAAAAATCATCTTCAAAGAAAATAAAATCATCGTTTCACTTAACCATCCAGAGATCGTGTGTAATTCTCAGTATGGGGAAAAAACTGATTAATACATATGATAATTGTGTATTACTGTCAGGCAGAGCTATACCGTCTAACAAGGGCATACATACACTCTAAAAATTAACCAGTTTTGTGGTGTGACGCGTGGAATGCTTACACCCGGGCTGATGTAATAGTTCATTTTTCACCCGCTAGGCGACAATCAACTGGAAACCCGTAAATTATCATAAAAAAAAGGACACATAAGTCACTCCCGTCTCGTTAATATATATTTTTAAGCCTGTAATTTATATTCAGTTAGTCCTCCATCAGGTACAGTGCAGTCAGGTCAATATGTGGCGCACTGGATCATGTCTCGGATTCACAGGTTCATGAGTTTCGGATTCACAGGTTCATGAGAGTCGGATTCACAGGTTCATGAGTTTCGGATTCACAGGTTCATGAGTTTCGGATTCACAGGTTCATGAGTTTCGGATTCACAGGTTCATGAGTCTCTGGATTCAGGTTCATGAGTTTCGGATTCACAGGTTCATGAGTTTCGGATTCACAGGTTCATGAGTTTCCGGATTCACAGGTTCATGAGTTCTGATTCAGGTTCATGAGTCTCGGATTCACAGGTTCATGAGTTTCGGATTCACAGGTTCATGAGAGTCGGATTCACGGTTCATGAGTCAGATTCACAGGTTCATGAGTTTCGGATTTACAGGTTCATGAGTCTTCTGATTCACGGGTTCATTAGTCTCGGATTCACAGGTTCATGAGTCTCGGATTCACAGGTTCATGAGTCTCGGATACACAGGTTCATGAGTCAGATTCACAGGTTCATGAGTCTCTGATTCACGGGTTCATAGTCTCGGATTCACAGGTTCATGAGTCTCGGATTCACAGGTTCATGAGTCTCGGATACACAGGTTCATGAGTCGGATTCAGGTTCATTAGTCTCAGATTCACAGGTTCATGAGTCTCGGATTCACAGGTTCATGAGTCTCGGGATACAGGTTCATGAGTCGGATTCACAGGTTCATGAGTCTCGGATTCACAGGTTCATGAGTCTTGGATTCATGGATGAGACGGTGGACTGACAGAACACTTTTTCCGTGACTGTACACATGAATTGGCAATTTATTTTAACTCGCTTGTGTCAATTTATTTCGGATTCACTATGGGGGTAAGTTTTCCATCACTTTAATGTAAATTTATTCTTTTTTTGTTGCAAATTTGTTTTCAACTTTGTGTATTGGAAAATAAATTCAGCTGCTTATATATTACCTGTTACTCGTTCATGTTTATATGTTTATTTCATAATTAATGAATATAACGAGAAAACATCATTAATTTGAAGAAACTAAAATTAATTAAACGATGGAATAATAGAATAAATAAATAATATATTTATTCCCTGTAATGATTGGTTGAGAATGTGATTAACTCTGACGTTGATTGGCGGAAGATGTATGGGCTCTAAGCGTTGATTGGTTGATGATGATGATGTGGTACCAGTCTCCAGAGGTGATTGGTTGATCGTTTACTCTTACTTAGCAGTGATTGATTAATGGTATGGTAATGTTGACTAATTTACCCCATAACACCGTACACACATACATACACAAGTACGCATACACAAGGACACGAATCGAAAGCATACATACACACACACACACATACAGTATATGTACACATGTGATATAAATCAAATATACCATAAATTCCATTAATTAAATCAAATACATACATACACACATACATACATTACATACATACATACATACATACATACATACATACATACATACATACATACATACATACATACAAACATACATACATACTTACATACATACATAACCTTTATATATACACCTATAAAAATCATTGAATTTTATAATTATTGCGATGCCAATGAAATTAATTTTAATGATAGTGTTGCATAAATTATTGGCATGTAATGCGTCACAATTGGTCAGCGTCACACACTTTGTTACGGTTTTTTAATGTTTTTTAATAGTGCTGTCTGATACTGGACACACACACACACACACACACACACACACACACACACACACACACACACACACACACACACACACACAAAACAAAACGATACTTATACATTTATACATACTAATACACATAAAAGAATGTCCACTAAAAAATACAGGAACAAATACACAAATGCACCTCACCCATACACCTCCCTCACCCATACACCTCCCTCACCCATACACCTCCTCACTATACACCTCACTCACCTATACACCTCCTCCTCTCATACACCTCCTCCCTCACCCATACACCTCCTCCCTCATACACCTCCCCTCACTCATACACCTCACCTTACACCTCACTCACTCATACACCTCCTCACCCATACACCTCCTCACCCATATCCTCACCCATACACCTCCTCACCCATACACCTCCCTCACCCATACACCTCCCCTCACTCATACACCCTCCCTCACTCACACCTCCCTCACTCATACACCCTCCCTCACCCATACACCTCCCTCACTCATACACCTCCCTCATTCATACACCTCCCTTACTCTACACCTCCCCTCTCACTCCACACCTCCCTCACCCATACACCTCCCTCACCCATACACCTCCTCCTCATACACCTACCTCACCCATACACCTCCCTCACTATACACCCTCTCCCTCATACACCTCCCTCCCTCATACACCTACTTCACCCATACACCTCCTCACTCATACACCTCCTCACCCATACACCTCCCCTCACCCACCCTCACCCATATACTCCCTACCCATACACCCTCACCCATACACCTCACCCATATCCCCTCACCATACACCCCTCACCCATAACCTCACCCATACACCCCCATACACCCTCACCCATACACCCCCTCACCCATACACCCTCACCCATATACACCCCCTCACCCATACACCCCTCACCCATACACCCTCACCCATACTTCACCCATACACCCCCTCACCCACATACACCCTCACCCATACACCCTCACCCATAAACCCCTCACCCATACACCCTCACCCATACACTCCCTCACCCACTACACTCCCTCACCCATACACCCCCTCACCCATACACCTCCCTCACCCATACCCTCCCTCACCCATACACCCTCACCCATAAACCCTCACCTATAAACCCTCACCCATACACCCTCACCCATACACTCTCACCCATACACCCTCACCCATACACCCCTCACACCCATACACCTCTACCCATACCCTCACCATCTTACACCCCCTCACCCACACCCCTCACCCATACACCCTCACCCATACACCCTCACCCATACACCCTCACCCATACACCCCTCACCTACACCCTCACCCATACACCCTCACCCATACACCCTCACCCATACACCCCTCACCCATACACCCTCACCCATACACCCCCTCACCCATACACCCTCACCCATAAACCTCTCACCCATACACCCTCACCCATACACTCCCTCACCCATACACTCCCTCACCCATACACCTCCTCACCCATACACCCCCTCACCCATACACCTCCTCACCCATACCCCTCCCTCACCCATACACCCTAGTCGACCACAAAGCTATTGACCTCGGGCTTCGGAGAAGTCTCATACCATGGCTTACAGACTTTCTCAGTGACCGACGCCAAGCTGTACGCTTCCGAGGGGCTGTCTCCACCTTTCAGTCACTCACCTGTGGCGTCCCCCAAGGCACCAAGATGGGACCACTCTGCTTCCTTATGCTCATCAATGATGCCCTAAGAGAAGCCCCTGCTCGCTGGAAATATGTCGACGACTCCACCATTGGGATCAGCGTCAACAATTCCGCTCCCAACTATACCGCCCTTCAGGATTTATTGAACAGTCTCCAAAACTGGGCCACCAACAACCATGTCACCATCAACCATACCAAGACAATGGTTATGCACATCACCCTCTCCTCCGACATTGTCCCACCTCCTTCCATTACCCTAGGTCCGAACACACTCCAGGTTGTAGATTCCACGAAGCTCCTCGGCGTCACCATAGACAACAAACTAAATTGGAAACCACACGTCAGTGAAGTTGTCAAATCCTCCAGTTTCCGTCTCCACCTCCTCCGCCGACTCAAGTCCCTCGGAGTTCCTGCACCCAGCTCCTCAGTGTTTACACAACATTCATACTTCCCAAGCTCACCTATGCCTCCCCCACCTGGTCTTCCTCCCTAAATGCCACACAACGTAAACACCTAGAAAAAGTGCAAAAGAGGGCATGCAAGATTATTCTCTCCCCTTCCTACTCCACATATCAAGAAGCGCTCAACACACTGACCCTTTCGACTCTCACTGACCATTACCACGGCCTCATCTGCAAATTTGGTAAGAAGCTTCTACACCATCCCCGACACCGGCCCCTACTACCACCTGAGATCCCCTGTCCGAGAATTGCTGTTCGACACCACAACCGCATCCAGCCCATACGCGCACGAACTGATCGCTATAAGAACAGCCCAGTCCCAACCATTGTAAAAATTATCAATAACATGTAATAAATCAGTGTATTCACTCCCAGTAAACACTGCTCCCTACACTGTCACTATGTTGAAATGAACTGTATTTTGAGCTGATCCCCATCTAAGTTACTACATGTCTTATATGTGTCACTTATGTCACTTGTATATTATTTGTAATTCGTAACCCATTCCCCAAATATGTAACTGTATATTTTCAGCCTTCTGGCTGCCAAGCTCTTTCAATAAACCGTTAATTACATATATATTTACAAACCCCACCCATACACCTCACCCATACACTCCTCACCCATACACCCTCACCCATACACCTCACCCACACCCCCACCCATACACCCTCACCCATACACCCTCACCCATACACCCTCCCTCACCCATACACCCCCCCACCCATACACCCGCCTCATCTATACACCGTCTAATACACTAACGTAGAGTATACATCAGGTGTAACAGACAGTAATTAAGGTAATTTAGTACAGAAGGTAACACTGAAAGTTAACAGTATTGTCACACCTGTTAGCCGAATTTGTTGTGTTGGTCATTGTAAGTAATGGAGGTCGTTGTGAAAAACAAAATGTATAAATGTATGTGTGTTTGTATTATTGAAACTAACAAGTGTATAAGGTTTAATATGCGATGTTTTTTGGTTTAGTTTGTTTTCAGAGTTAATGTTCTGCTTTGTTTATTTATTTATTTATTTATTTATTATATTTTTTGTTTATTTTTTATTTGTGTGTGTGTGTGTGTGTGTGTGTGTGTGTGTGCGTGTGTGTGTGTTATTTGTTTAGGTGTCAATACGTTTGAGCTAGCCCGACTGCATACCGGGGCAGACAAGCGCCAGCGCCGGAAAAAGGCTGCCGCCGCCCTTCCCGCACTAGATGTAGCCCTCCACACGTGCAACATCTGTGGACGTCCCTGTCTGTCCCATATCGGCCTCTCGAGTCACCTCAAAACTCACAACATCAGATAAATAAATATTTTAATTCCGTCAAGGATTTTTATTTTGTAAATTCTTAATGACAAGATAATATCCTTCTTATTAATTATCAATATATTGTTTTTTTTCTGTTTGAATGATGCAAGTAAATACCCTTTCAAATTCGGTGGGTTTTTTCCGTGTTAATAATTTATATATATATATTTTTTTTGGCGATAAAAGTTGTTCAAATTCTCATCCCTTTAGTAGAATTTTATTGTTATGTAAAAATCCATAGTAATGACATAATTCTTAAAAAAAAGACTAAAAATTGTTGATAGGAATTTCACAACCCAACGCGAGTCGACCTGTGATCAAAAAACAGTACAAAATATTTCATCTATTATTTCCCCGTGATTGTAGTTTCATTATTATTAGAGGTACGAGATTTATTAATAGTCATCAAATGGTAAAAAAAAAAGAAAAAGAAAAGTCATTAAACATTAAACAAAGTTTTATTATTAATAACCTCGGCTTGTTCTTTACCGGAGCGTGTTATGTACTGTATATATGTGCAATAATAATAATAATAATAATAATAATAATAATAATGATGATGATTAACAGTTTATTGAAAGAGTATGCCAGCCAAAAGGCTGAAAATATACAGTTACATAATTGGGGAATGGGTCACTTGATTGACAAATAATATACAAGTAACATAAGTGATACAAATATGATATATAATAACTAGGTGGGGAGAAGGTCATACTACAGGGAACTTCAACATAATAACAGTACAAAAGTAAGATTAGCCGGGAGGGAACACACGAGTTGTTGATAATAATGTTTACAATGGTTGGGACTGGGCTGTTCTTATAGCGATCAATCCGTGGACGAGGGATCTTGAGTGGAAACAAGAGACGGTGTCGAGGATGGTGCAAAAGCTTCTCCCCAAATCTGCAGGTGAGGTCATGATGATGATCAGAGAGAACCGAGAGGGTCAGAGTGTTGAGCGCTTCTTGATATGTGGAGTAGGAGGGGGAGAGAATAATCTTGCACGCCCTTTTCCGTTGTGTGGCAATCAAGGAGGAAGACCAGGCAGGGGAAGCATAGGTGAGCTTGGGAAGTATGAGTGTTGAATCAGCACTGAAAAGCTCGGGTGCAGGAACTCCGACGGACTTGAGACGAAGGAGGAGGTGGAGACGAAAACTGGAAGACTTGACAATTGCACTGCCGTTATCTATAGTGACGCCGAGGAGCTTGGAGGAGTTCCCAACTGCAGTGTGTTGGGGCCCAAAGTAATGGAGGGAGGTGGGACAAGGTCAGAAGATAGGTTGATGTGCATAACCATGGTCTTGGTATGATTGATGGTGACATAGTTGATGTTGGCCCAATTTTGGAGATTGTTCAATATATTCTGGAGGGCGCTGTAGTCGGGAGCCGTGTTGTTCACACTGATCCCAATGGTGGAGTCGTCGACATATTTCCAACGAGCAGCAGCTTCTCTCATGGCATTATTGATAAGAATCAGGAAGCACAGCGGTCCCATCTTCCTGCCTTGGGGGATGCCACAGGTGAGTGACTGAAAGGTGGAGACAGCCGCTTGGAAGCTTACGGCTTGGCGTCGGTCACTAAGGAAGTCCGTAAGCCACGGTAAAAGACTTCTCCGAAGTCGATAGCTTCAATGACGATTAAGTTTTGGACACTAGGTCGAATGCCTTGGTCAAGTCAATGAAGGCGAAATCCACAGACGTCTTTCGTTTTTCCAGATAACATAAGAACATTAGAAAATAAGGAGACTGCAATAGGTCGGTTGGCCTGTGCATGGCAGCTCCTGTCGAGAGTTACTACCACTCTCTATCATCCATGAATCTATCTATCCTCCTTTTGAAACTTTCCAGAGTTCCCGCACTTACTACAAAGTTGCTAAGCTTGTTCCACTCGTCCACCACCCTATTTGTGAACCAGTTTCTTCCTATCTCCCTCCTAAGCCTAAGCTTATCCAACTTGAATCCGTTGCTCCGAGTCCTATCCTGCTCGGATATTATAAGAACTTTATCTATATCCCCTTTATTGATTCCTTTCACCCACTTAAATACTTCTATCATATCTCCCCGCACTCTTCGTTTTTCTAGGGAATGCAAGTTAAGTTTCTTTAGCCTATCCTGATATAGAAGGTTTCTAAGTCCCGGAATCATTTTTGTCATTCTTCGCTGCACCGACTCTAGTGAATTTATATCCATTCTATAATAAGGGCACCAGAACTGAACCGCATAATCGAGGTGTGGCCTGACTAGCGCAAGATATAGTTGCAATAAGACCTCTGCACTCTTGTTACTTACACTTCTAGATATAAAACCCAATACTCTGTTTGCCTTATTTCGAACAATAACGCACTGTTTTCTAGGCCGTAGGTCCGGGCTTACAAGTACCCCTAGGTCTCTTTCACAAGTCGACTTCTCTAGGTTGATGCTGTTAAGGCTGTATACATTATAAGTATTTGTTCTTCCAATAATAAGTACGCTGCACTTGCTGGTGTTGAATTTCATTTGCCATTTTTCAGACCACCCCTGCAGTTTATTTAGATCCTCCTGTAATGCATTTGCATCCTGCCCTGAATTAATCTGCCGCCCTATTTTGGTGTCATCTGCAAACTTGCTTATGTCACTGCTGATCCCAGTATCTAAATCGTTTATGTAGATTATGAACAAGGTGGGCTGTACTGACCCTGGGAACCCCACTGGTTACATGGCCCCCTCAGATTTACACCATCTACGCTGACCCTCTGCGTTCTATCGGTGAGCCATGATTTTTATCCAATTTAAAACTTTCCCTCGATACCATGAGCCTTAATTTTTTCTCAGAAGCCTCTGATGCGGTACTCTGTCAAATGTTTGCTAAGTCTAGTAAATAACATCGTAATTTTCGTCATTATCCACCTCGAAAACTTTCCTAAAAAACGTTAGCATTTGTTAGACAAGATTTTTCCTTTGTAAACCCATGTTGAGAGTCGTAGATTAATTTGCTTTTCTCTAGATGCGATCGGATGCTATCTGCTATAATGATTCAAGAAATTTCCCCACTACTGACGTCAAACTGATCGGCCGGTAATTTGACCTGATGCTCTGTCTCCTTTTTGAATATGGTTTTGCCTGTTTCCCAAAGTCTGGCACAACTCCAGTGTCTAATGATTTTGTAAATAAGTTTATGAGGTCTCCGCTAATTGTTCCTACACTTTTCAAGACTCGAGGAAAATTTCATCCGGCCTGGGATTTTGTTTTCTTTAGTTTATTTATCTTCTTAAGAACATCCTCTTTTCTGATAGTGATATTCTTTAATTTCTCTTCTTCCTTTCCCTTAAATATCAGTTCCACCTCTGGAATTTCATCGCAAATTTCTTCTGTGAAAACTGGCGGTATATGTAGTGGCTGACAAGACAGTTAGTAGAGGAAGTTTTCATATTGCCAATTGCTGAGGATCTATGGCGCCTGCAATATTAGCATAAGCCCAGTATGTATGTATGTATGTATGTATGTATGTATGTATGTATGTATATATATATGTATGTATGTATGTATGTATGTATGTATGTATGTATGTATGTATGGTATGATGTATGTATGTATGTATATGTATGTATGTATGTAATGTATTCCTCTATGGACCTCACACACATATCCTCTTTACTGTTGGTCCTTTACGAGTGTGGCGCCCATACTAACAGCTTCATTACCACCACACGAGTCAGTATCACCAGTGAGGATTGAGGTGAGGTAGTGTGTGTAGTCGTGGCGGTCACCTGTCATTCTCAGGTAATGGCTGGCTCTGGCGTATATTATGTGGGCCGGGATATAGTGGCCGTTTTTGGGGGGGTTGAGTCAGGTGTGTGAGTCAGGTATATGAGTCAAGTTCATGAGTCAGATGCATGAGTCAAGTGTATGAATCAGATGTATGAGTCAGGTGTATTAGTGAGATTCATGAGTCAGATGCACGGGTCACGTGTATGAATCAGATGTATGAGTCAGATGTATGAGTCAGGTGTGATCAGGTCAGAAGATCATAAATTTTCCCATGGTCAACTATATATACCTGATACTGCCCCGACATCCGGATAATATTTTCCTTCCTCTTGTCCGGATATTTTCATTCTCCTAGTCTGGATAATATTTTACTGTCCGGATATTTTAATTATTCTCGTTTGGATAATATTTTAATTTTCGTCCAGATATTTTCATTCTTTTCGTCCGGATAATATTTTATTCGTCTTGTATGGATAATATATATTTTTCTTTCGTCCAGATAATATTTTACTTCTCGTCCGGATGACTTTTTAATATTCGTACAGATAATAATTTGTATTTTTGTCCGGATAATATTTTCTTTTTCGTCCGGGTAACATTATCCGTCTTTTCGTCCGGATAATATTTCTTCAGTTACCCTTATGTATCTTGATAATTACTTGGAATTTATCAAGAGATTTTATACCATATTTTAATTTGAGAAAGAAAATGTTATTCATTTTATTTTATTTTAACTTCAGTCATTAAATTCTTCAACTATTACTTTAATAATATGTTAGTTAAAAAAATCAAGTTTAAATTTTAATCAGTGAATCCTTCCTTTTTTTAGTTTAGGTTACGTTAGATCCGGTTCAATTTTGTAAGGTTAAGTTAGGTTTGGTTGAGTTGGTGTTCGTTAGTTCAGGTTAGGTTAGTTCAGGTCCGGTCGGGTCAGGTCAGGTCAGGTCAAAAGAGGCTTGCTTTGGATATACTTAGTACAGATCTAGTCAGATCAGGTTACGTCACACACACACACATCCAGCAGACAAGTCATTTACAATTCCAAGCATTTATTCGGGGGCTGACTCACCGCAACAAATAATAATAATAATAATAATAACCCACTTGGCTGTGAGGCTCACCTGACCATCACCTCAGGAGAGCATGTGTATACTTGTATGTTGGGATTAAGGCTGGTGTCCTGGGTTGACAGACACACTTCCTCCCTGCGGTTGACACACTTCTCTCCTGCGGTTGACAGACACACTTCCCTCCTGCGGTTGACAGACACACTTCCCTCCTGCGGTTGACAGACACACTTCCCTCCTGCGGTTGACAGCACCTTCTCTCCTGCGGTTGACAGACACACACTGCCCTCCTGCGGTTGACAGACACTTCCCTCCTGCGGTTTGACAGACACACTTCCCTCCTGCGGTTGACACTTCTCTCCTGCGGTTGACAGACACACTTCCCTCCTGCGGTTGACAGACACACTTCCCTCCTGCGGTTGACAGACACACTTCCCTCCTGCGGTTGACACACTTCTCTCCTGCGGTTGACAGACACCACTTCCCCTCCTGCGGTTGACAGACACTTCCCTCCTGCGGTTGACGACACACTTCCCTCCTGCGGTTGACACCTTCTCTCCTGCGGTTGACAGACACACTGCCCTCCTGCGGTTGACAGACACACTTCCCTCCTGCGGTTGACAGACACACTTCCCTCCTGCGGTTGACACACTTCTCTCCTGCGGTTGACGACACACTTCCCTCCTGCGGTTGACACACTTCTCTCCTCGGTTGACAGACACACTTCCCTCCTGCAGTTGACAGACACACTTCCTCCTGCGGTTGACAGACACTTCCCTCCTGCGGTTGACAGACACGCCCTCCTGCAGTTGACACACTTCTCTCCTGCGGTTGACAGACACACTGCCCTCCTGCAGTTGACAGACCACTTCCCTCCTGCAGTTGACAGACACACTTCCCTCCTGCGGTTGACACACTTCTCTCCTGCGGTTGACAGACACACCTGCCCTCCTGCGGTTGACAGACACACTTCCCTCCTGCGGTTGACACACTTCTCTCCTGCGGTTGACAGACCCCTCCTGCGGTTGACAGACACACTTCCCTCCTGCGGTTGGAGACACACTTCCCTCCTGCGGTTGACACACACTTCTCTCCTGGGACACTTGCTGCCTCCCTGGGTTGAAGACACACTTCCTCCTGCGGTTGACACTTCTGCGGTTGACAGACACACTTCCCTCCTGCGGTTGACAGACACACTTCCCCTCCTGCGGTTGACAGACACGCTTCCCTCTGCGTTGACAGACACGCTTCCTCCTGCGGTTGACGGACACGCTTCCCTCCTGCGGTTGACAGACACACTTCCTCCTGCGGTTGACAGACACGCTTCCCTCCTGCGGTTGACAGACACGCTTCCCTCCTGCGGTTGACAGACACGCTTCCCTCCTGCGGTTGACAGACACGCTTCCCTCCTGCGGTTGACAGACACGCTTCCCTCCTGCGGTTGACAGACCGCTTCCCTCCTGCGGTTGACACTTCTCCTCTCCGGTTGACAGACACACTTCCTCCTGCGGTTGACACACTTCTCTCCTGCAGTTGACAGACACGCTTCCCTCCTGCGGTTGACAGACACGCTTTCCTGCGGTTGACAGACACGCTTCCCTCCTGCGGTTGACGAACGCTTCCCTCCTCACGGTTGACACCGCCCTTCTCTCCTCGGTTGACAGACACACTTCCCTCCTGCGGTTGACACACTTCTCTCCTGCGGTTGACAGACACGCTTCCCTCCTGCGGTTGACAGACACGCTTCCCTCCTGCGGTTGACAGACACGCTTCCCTCCCTGTTGACAGACCGCTTCCTCCTGCGGTTGACAGACACGCTTCCCTCCTGCGGTTGACAGACATGCTTCCCTCCTGCGGTTGACAGACACACTTCATCATATCATATCCCACAAACTGAGAGTTGTTGTGACTGTTCTGTTTTTTCTTCGTTGTCTTCATAGTGAGAATTTTATACTCTTCTTCATTATCTCCTTATTTTCTTCTTTCTCCTATTCCCAATCCTCTTTTTCTTCTTCCTTGTCTCTGTCTTCTCTGCTTTTATATCGCTGTGTCAAGGACAAAGTTGGGCCTTTAAAGTCAGGAGGGAGAAGTGATAAATGGCAGTGAAGAAATAAGCAAAGCATTGAACAACTACTTATCAGTTTTCACAGAAGAAATTCATGAGGAAATTCCAGAGGTGGAGCTGATATTTAGGGGAAAGGAAGAAGAGAAAAGAATATCACTACAGAAAAGGATGTTCTTAAGAGGACAAATACACTAAAGAAGACAAAATCCCCAGGGCGGATGAAATTTTCCCTCTCGAGTCTTAAAAAGTGTAGGGAACAGATTAGCGGACCCTCATCCTCTTTTACAAAATCATTAGACACCAGAGTTGTGCCAGACTTGTGAAACAGGCGGATGTAGTACATATTCAAGACAGAGCATCAGCGTCAAATTACCGGCAATCAGTTTGACGTCAGTAGTGGGGAAATTTCTTGAATCAATTATAGCAGATAGCATCCGATCTCATTTAGAAAAGCAAATTAATCGACTCTCAACATGGGTTTACAAAGGAAAAATCTTGTCTAACAAATATGTGAACGTTTTTTAGGAAAGTCTTGGTAGTAGATAATGACGAAAATTGCGATATTATTTATAGGCTTTAGCAAGCATTTGACAGAATGCCGCATCAGAGGCTTCTAGAAAAATTGAGGCTCATGGTATCGAGGGAAAGTTTTAAATTGGATAAAATCATGGCTCACCGATAGAACGCAAAGGGTCAGCGTGGTGTTAAATCTGAGTGGGGCTGTGTAACCAGTGGGGTTCCCCAGGGGTCAGTACTAGGCCCACTCTTGTTCATAATCTACATAAAATCTAGATACTGGGATCAGCAGTGACATAAGCAAATGCGGATGACACCAAAATAGGGCGGCAGATTAATTCAGGGCAGGATGCAAGTGCATTACAGGAGGATCTAAATAAACTGCAGGGGTGGTCTAAAAATGGCAAATGAAATTCAACACCAGCAAGTGCAGCGTACTTAATATTGGAAGAACAAATACTGTCAATGTATACAGCCTTAACAACATCAACCTAGAAGTCGATTGACGAAAAGAGACCTAGGGGTACTTGTAAGCGGACCTACGGCCTGAAAACAGTGCGTTAATGTTCGAAATAAGGCAAACAGTATTGGGTTTTATATCTAGAAGTGTAAGTAATAGAGTGCAGATATTGCAACTATATCTTGCGCTAGTCAGGCGCACCTCGATTATGCGGTTCAGTCCTGGTGCCCTTATTATAGAATGGATATCTAAATTCACTAGAGTCGGTGCAGCGTAGAATGGCGAAAAATAATTCGGGACTAGAAACCTTCCGTATCAGGATAGGTTAAAAACTAAACTTGCATTCCTAGAAGACGAAGAGTGCGGGGAGATATGATAAAGTATTCAAGTGGTGAAAAGGAATCAATAAAGGGATATAGATAAAGTTCTTATAATATCCGAGCAGGATAGGACTCGAAGCAACGGATTTAAGTTGGATAAGTTTAGGTTTAGGAGGAGATAGGAAGGAACTGGTTCACAAATAGGTGGTGAACGAGTGGAACAAGCAGCAACTATGTAGTAAGTGCTGGAACGCTGGAAAGTTTCAAAAGGAGGCTGGATAGATTCATGGATGATAGAGTGGTAGTAACTCTCGACAGGAGCTGCCATGCACAGACCAACCGGCCTATTGCAGACTCCTTATGTTCTTCACTCCCTCCTCCTACTCCTCTCCCTCCTACTCCTTTTTTCTTTCCTCCTCCATCTCCTCATCCTCGTCCTCCTCATCCTGCTCTTCTTCCTACTCGACCGCCTGAGCTCCTTATCCTTCCCTCTTCTTGGTTTTCTCCTTCCTTTTTTTCCTCCTCCTCTTCCTCTCCCTCTTCCCTCTCTTCCTCTCCCTCCTCCTCTTCCTCTCCCTCCTCCTCTTCCACAGGGGCGGGAGAATGTGGTGTCAGGCTGGCTGGTACAGGCTATCTGTTTCATAGCCTCACTCCACCCCACTTCTCACCTGAGTGTACCTGATAATGTCCTGCCATGAGAATACTCTCTCTCTCTCATATCACTTTTATTTTCCTCCTCAGTAACGACTCTGAACAACACAGCTTAAAAATTACACATCACTTCACATCATTGCCGTCGGCTTTAGTGTTTATATTCTGTGAATCTTATTTGTAGCCAATCAAGATCTCTCCCTATTTCTCACTCCTATGTCACCCCTGCCCCCTCTCACCCCTTCCCTCTCACCCCATCCCTCACCCCTTCCCCTCTCACCCCTGCCCCTCTCACCCCTGCCCCCTCTCACCCCTGCCCCCTTTCACCCCGCCCCTCTCACCCCTGCCCCCCTCTCACCCGCCCCCCTCTCACCCCTGCCCCTCTCTCACCCCTGCCCTCTCTCACCCTGCCCCTCCTCACCCCTGCCCCTCCACCCCATCCCCTCTCACCCCCATCCCCTCTCACCCCTTCCCCTCTCATCCCATCCCTCTCACCCCTGCCCCCTCTCACCCCATCCCTCACCCCTTCCCTCACCCCATCCCTCATCCTGCCCCTCTCACCCCTCTTCACCCCCGCCCCCTCTCACCCCATCCCCTCTCACCCTGCCCCCTCTCACCCCATCCCCTCTCACCCCATCCCCTCTCACCCCATCCCTCTCACCCTGCCCCCTCTCACCCCATCCCTCTCACCCCTTCCCTCTCAATCCATCCCTCTCACCCCTGCCCCCCTCTCACCCTCCCCCTCTCACCTCCCCGCCCTCTCACCCCATCCCTCTCACCCCTGTACCCCTCTCAATTCTGCCCCTCTCACACCCCATCCCTCTCACCCCATCCCTCTCACCCCTGCCCCTCTCACCCCTTTCCTCATTCTTTCCCTCTCACCCCTTCCCCTCTCATTCTCTCCCCTCTCACCCCATCCCATCTCACCCTGTAATTCTCCTCACATCATTAGTGCAATGATCTCACCACTGTTACTCTGGGTCCCACTCATAACATCTTGCCTGAGGTTGTCTGTTCATGCTGACTGGAACAGATTATTGTTGAGTGGAATTCATTTGGTTTTAATATAACTTTCGTTTATTTGTTTTATTGAGTCTCTCCTGCGCGTGGGTGTATGATTGATGAACGTCCTTTGTATAGATTTAATTGATAATAAACTCGACTATTGATATACATACATACATACATACATACATACATACACATACATACATATAATACATACATACATACATATAATACATACATACATACATACATACAGTACATACATACATGCATATAATACATACATACATACATACATTTGTGTGTGTGTGTTATGTACTACACACACACACACACACACACACACGAACACCCCCCAGGAATCACAGGTTTATATTGTATTCCAAATTCAATATACAGATCAAATATTATCGATAGATGTAATATACCAATTGTTCAGTCTGTCCACCAGCCTCCACGGCCACCACCGCCACCAGCCTCCACCACACCACGAGCCTCCACGGCCACCACCGCCACCAGCCCACCGCCACCACCAGCCTCACCGCCACCACCAGCCTCCACCGCCACCAGCCTCCGGCTGCCGTCAACAGCCTCCACCGCCACAAGCCTCCACCAGCCTCCACCAACACCAACCTCCACTGCCACCAGCCTCCACCGCCACCAGCCTCCACCGCCACCAGCCTCCACCGCCACCACCCCAGCCTCCACTGCCACCAGCCTCCACACCACTCACACTAGCCTCCACTGCCACCACCAGCCTCCACTCGCCACCAGTCTCCACCATGCAGCCTGCTGTCTACAGCCTCCACTGCCACAAGCCTCCACCACCGCCACCAGCCTCCACCAACACCAACCTCCACCACCACCATCAGCCTCCACCACCACCAACACCAACCTCCACCGCCATCACCAGCCTCCACCATCACCTCAGCTCTCCGCCGCCACCACCAGCCTCCACCGCCTCCACAACACCAACCTCCACCATCACCAGCCTCACCACCATCACCAGCCTCCACCACCGCCACCAGCCTCCACCTCACTGCCACCAGCCTCCACCTCCACCAACCCACCACCATCATCACCAGCCCACCAACACCAACCTCCACCACCATCACCAGCCTCCACTGACACCAACCTCCACCAGTCTCCACCAACACCAACCTCCACCACCATCACCAGCCTCCATCAACACCCAACCTCCACCACCATCACCAGACTCCACTCCACCACCAACCTCCACCACCTCCACCAGCCTCCACCTCCACCAGCCTCCACCACTCACCTCAACCTCCACCAGCCTCCACCACCATCACCAGCCTCCACCCAACACCAACCTCCACCAGCTCCACCATCCTCCACCATCCTCCACCACCTGCCACCAGCCTCCACCAACACCAACCTCCACCAGCTCCACCACCACCTCAGCCTCCAACCACCACCAGCCCACCACCAGCCTCCACCACCACCAACCTTCACCACCATCACCAGCCTCCACCAACATCACCAGCCTCCACCAACACCAGTCTCCACCAGCCTCCACAACACCAACCTCCACCAACACCAACCTCCACCACCAGCCTCCACCAACACCACCTTCCACCAACACCACCTTCCACCACCATCACCAGCCTCCACCAACACCACCACCTCCACCAACCTCCACCACCACACCAACCTCCACCAACACCAACCTCCACCACCATCACCAGCCTCCACCAACACCAACCTCCCACCAGCATCACCAACCTCCACCCACCATCACCAGCCTCCACCACCATCACCAACACCAACCTCCACCACCATCACTAGCCTCCACCACCACCACAAGCCTCCACCACCATCACCAGCCTCCACCACCAACACCAACACCAATCTCCACCACCATCACCAGCCTCCACCACCATCACCAGCCTCCACCACCATCACCAGCCTCCACCACCAACACCACAGCCTCCACCACCATCACACCAGCCTCCACCACCACCACAAGCCTCCACCAACACCAGCCTCCACAACCATCACCAGCCTCCCCACCAACACCAACCTCCACCACCATCACCAACCCCACCACCATCACCAGCTTCCACCACCATCACCAGCCTCCACCACCAACACCAACCTCCACCACCATCACCAACCTCCACCACCATCACCAACCTCCACCACCATCACCAGCCTCCACCACCAACACCAACACCAACCTCCACCACCATCACCAGCCTCCACCAACACAAGCCTCCACCAACACCAACCTCCACCACCATCACCAACCTCCACCACCATCACCAACCTCCACCACCATCACCAGCTCCACCACCAACACCAGCCTCCACCACCAGCCTCCACCACCACCACAAGCCTCCACCAACACCACCTCCACACCACCAGCCTCCACCAACACCACCTTCCACCACCATCACCAGCCTTCACCACCATCCCTCACCAACACCAACCTCCACCACCATCACCAGCCTCCACCAACACAGCCCTCCACCATCACCCAGCCTCCCACCCAACACCAGCCTCCACCATCACCAGCCTCCACCACCATCACCAGGCTCCACCACCATCACCAGCCTCCACCACCAACACCAGCCTCCACCACCATCACCAGCCTCCACCACCACCACAAGCCTCCACAACACCAGCCTCCACCACCATCACCAGCCTCCACCACCAACCACACACCAACCTCCACCACCATCGCCTCCACTGCCTCCACCATCACCAGCCTCCCACACCAGCCTACCACCATCACCAGCCTCCACCACCACAGTCTCCACCACCATCACCAGCCTCCACCACCAGCCTCCACCATCACCAGCCTCCAACACCAGCCTCCACCACCATCTACCAGTCTCACCACCAACACCAGCCTCCACCAACCTCCACCAGCCTCCACCACCAACACCAACCTCCACCACCAACACCAATCCACCAGCCTCAACACCAGCCTCCACCACCACCAGCAACACCAGCCTCCACACCACCACCACCACCCCACCAACAACACCAACCTCTACCACCACCACCATCCACCAACACAACCTCCATCGCCATCACCAACCTCCACCAACACGAACCTCCACAACCACCACGAGTCCCACCACCGCCGCCGCCTCCACCACCGCTGCCGCCAGCCTCCACCGCCGCCGCCACCAGCCTTCCACCGCTGCCGCCACTAGGCCTCCACCACCAGCCTCCACCGCCGCCACCACTAGCCTCCACCAGCCTCCACCCAGCCTCCACCACCGTCACCAGCCCTCTACCTCACCCACCAGCCTCCACCACCGCCACCACCAGCCTCCATCTTTGGCTACACTTATCCTTGATCACACCTGTTATAACTGGCCACACCTGTTATAACTGGCCACACCTGTTATAACTGGCCACACCTGTTATAACTGGTCACGCCTATTATAACTGGCCACACCTGTTATAACTGGCCACACCTGTAATAACTGGTCACACCTGTTATAACTGGCCGCAACTGTCCTATCTGGCCACACCTGTTCACATGACTCATACCTAGCGTGGCGGTAGAACAGGTGTCACCCGGTACATGTAATATGATACACCAATAACAGTGTTGGTTTAGTATAATAATGTAATGTAACAGTGATTCACCTTTTGTGTGGTATATTCTGGCCTACGTAGCGTAATGCACTACTGTATATCATGCTTTAAATAAAATACAGTGTGTGTGTTTACGACGAGTTTAAATCCGGGTTGTATTAATGATTCACTAGTTCTTACGTAATGTTTGAAATATATATGTGTTTATATTCTACGACGGGTAATATTGCGTATCATGGTTTGTATAAAAGATTCGTTAGACCTTATTATATTGTTCTTTATACATGAGATGTTTGTGTTTTGTGTACAAGCCGTGGACTATAAAATCTGGTGCTGGTTGGCCTTGACGACGCAGGTATAGAGAGACGCTCGCTTGACTCTAGGTGGAAGACATACTGTATATAAAACTGTCTGTTATAGTTCGTTATTGTTGCCTTTTTTATCTGTCGGAGCTTTATTGATCGACGTGTGTGTGTGTGTGTGTGTGTGTGTGTGTGTGTGTAATAATAATACTAATAATAAACAGTTTATTAATAGAGTTGCAGCCGGTGGCTGAAAATATACAAACTTACATTTGATTTAGACATAATGATATGCGTTGAATACATTTACAGGGCTGTACAGTACATAAATTAGGAGGTTTTTTTATATTATTTTAACAATAGATGGATGGTGTTATTCTTATACCTATCACTGCGGGCTCTTATGGGCTGAATTTTGATGTAGTGGTGGACTGCACGAGGTGGGCAGGGGACTGCCGGTGGCAGGAGGTGGCGATGACGAGGATGGTGCAGTAGTCCACTGCCAAACCTTGCTAGTGCTTGGTGGTGGAGGTCACTGAGGGATGGCATTTCCAGAATGGAGGAAGCGTTGATGTAGCTGGAGTAGTCTGCGCCGAGCATGATTCTGCAGGCCCTTTTCTGTACCTTCTCTAGCTGACGTTGTTGGGTGGAGTTGAGAGAAGACGACCAGGCTGGTGACGCATCAGTTAGTTTGGGGAGAATATAGGCGTTGTAGATAGTCCTTAGCTCTGGCGTGGGTGCCCCAAGTGACCTGAGTCGTCGTAGCATGTAGAGTCGGTAAGAGGCTGCCTTGATTGTCTTGTTTACATGGACCTTCCAGTCCAGTTTGTGGTCTATGGTAACACCCAGGAGTTTGGCAGACTGCACTAACTGGAGAGGATGGGCACCCACTGTAACTGCTGGAGCCTGCATTGGAGTGGTGGCGGTATTGATGTGCATGACTACGGTTTTGGTGTGGTTGATGGTGACCTTGTTCTCCATAGTCCATGCCTGTAGCCTGTCCAGGGTGCCTTGTAGCCATGAGTAGTCCGGTGAGGTGTTGTCCACTGTAACCCCCACAGTGCAGTCATCCACGCACTTCCACCTGTGAGGAGTGTCCGATAGAGCGTCGTTGATCAGGATCAGGAAGCACAGTGATCTCATCTTGGTCCCCTGGGGAACATCGCAGGTGAGGTGTTGGAATGTGAAGACAGAACCCTGGTACCTGACTGCTTGACGACGCTCACTCGGGAAATCAGTGAGCCATGAGACCAGGTTGGTGGGCAGCCCTAGTGCAATAGCCTTGTTGATAACAGTGCAGTGATCAACAAGGTCAAAAGCCTTCCTGAAGTCAACAAGGGCAACAGCCAGTGATGTCTTACGTTTCTGCAGGTTTTTGTGCAGGAAATCCAGGAAACTAACTAAGCAGTGTGATGTACAGGAGGTCCTCATATTGCCAAATTGCTGTGGATCAAATGACTGATAAATTCTAGCAAATGCCCACTCAAAAACAAAGTCTTCACAAAGTAGACTGGGTATGGGGGTAATGGCAACTGGCCTGAGGTCGTTAGGGGACTGTGGGGTGGTAACCTTGGGGATAGGGGTGACAAATGCGGTTTTCCATTCATTAGGGCATTTGCTTTGACTGAGGGATGCATTAATAATAGAACAGAGGGGGTCAATTGGGGTTGTGGAGCGTTTGGATTTAAATTTCAGGAGTTTATTGGCGTTTTCAAATGGTTGAACACTGGGAGGGGAAGGTAAGTAAGCCGGGAGGAGAGTGAGCTCAAGACTGGGTAGAGCATGACATATGGTAGCAAAGTGGTTGTTAATTGTCTCGGCTGCCTCCTCACTAGGTAAATGTGAGATGAAAGGAAGTGTGGGAGACTGACGGTTAAAACCACAGAGATCTTTTATCTTGGAGTACCACTGGCCTCCTTGAGGCCGTGCACTTTCCTGGGATAATAAGACTTCTTGGCTGACTTGATTTCCCTGATGACCTGGTTACGTAGACTTTTGTACAGGCGGTTGTTGGTGTAGTATGCCTTGTTGCGCTGCTCATTTAGTCTTTTGATACGGGGTGTAATCCACGGGACATCAACATCATCGGGGTGGATCCTCAGTGTCTTGGCTGGAAAGAAGTGGTGGTTGGCTTTGGTGATAGTGCCCAGGTAATTATCCCACTTGTTCTACACATCGTCTTGTTCTGCACATCGTCTAACGTGATCACTTCAATCCAGGGATACCGGGTCACCCATTGTCCGAAACGCTGCATGGCAGAGTCAGGGGTAGGTCGGTAAGTCCTGGTGACAACTGGCGGTCGTGAGATGGTAGGTGTAGGTGACCACAGTAGAGACAGGTGGGGGCTGCGCCCCATGGGAGGCAGCAGCTGGGGGGGAAGGTAGTGGTTGCCGAGATCACTCATGATGAGGTGGCATTCCCATGTGTGGGAAAGTCAACTATTTGTGCAAGGTGGAGGTGTTGGGTGATGTAACTGATGTCTAACTCATTAAAGTCACTGCAAATCACTAGTTTAGCACATGGAAATCTGGATCTCAAGGAGTCAGCAGTGTCTATTATATGAGTAATCAGTGCATTGGCGGTTGGTGTACGGGGGGGGGGTGATAACAAACACAAACAATGAGGGAAGCAAGCTGGCTGGGGTGGAAGGTGGAAGTGACCTGAACCCACAAAGCTTTTACATCCTCAGGTACATTAACACCTAGGTGTGATGGTTTAAGGTCACTGCGACAGTACAGCACTAAACCCCCACTGCTCCACGACAATTTAAATAATGAGTTACTTAATGCACAAAGGCAGAACATATCATACAAAAAACTCAGATAAAACAGCAATGACCCTAAATGGATAAATAATTATTTAAAGAACATTATTGGTCAAAGGAAGGAGGATAAATAGTGGCGAAGTTTACCTCCGAGATTATTATAAGGTATTGGCCGAGATAAGAAAAGCAAAGAGGAATAATGAGCTGAGGATAGCAAGGAGGCGAAGTCAAACCCCAAGGGATTCTTTCAAATGTATCAAACTAAAACACAAGAAAAGATTGGACTAATACAGTCAGATACCGGCGAGCTAACTGATAACGACGGAGAAATGAGCTAAATAATCTGAATAAATATTTTTCAACAGTTTTCACCACCGAAAATTTAAACATGATACGCGAGGCTCCGACTCTATACAGAGATAGTGGAAAAAAAACAAATTAAGCAAGATAGCAGTGACTAGTAACGATGTTAGTAAGCAAATAGACAAACTAAAGCCTAATAAGTCACCTGCTCCCGATGAGATATTTGCTAGAGTATTAAAGGAAAGTAAGGAAGAGCTTAGTATGCCCTTAGCAAAGTTTTTTAACATGTACTTAAAAACAGGTGTAGTACCAGAATCCTGGAGGATAGCGAATGTAATACCGATTTTCAAGAAGGGAGATAGATCACTTTCCTCTAACTACCGTCCAATCAGTCGAACATCAATTGTAGGCAAATTACTGGAAGCAATCATTTCTAACTCTATTCAAAATCACCTAGAGAAGCACAAGTTGATCAATGATTCCCAACATGGCTTCACAAGCGGGCGTTCATGTCAAACTAATCTATTAACATTCTTTTCATCAGTTTTCGAATCAGTGGACGAGGGGCACAATTATGATGTGGTATATCTCGGCTTTATCAAAGCCTTCGACAGTTTCCCACGAAAAACTAATAAGAAAAGTAAAGGCTCATGGCATTAAAGGTGATATTCTAAAATGGATTAGGGCGTGGTTACAGGACAGGAAACAGCGAGTGAGCATTAACGGCACTAAATCCCATTGGAACAACGTCACTAGTGGAGTTCCCCAAGGCTCAGTACTTGGACCATTATAATTTATTATATACATAAACGACATAGATATCGGCATAGACAGCAACATAATTAAATTTGCTGATGACACTAAAATAGGACGTGTAATTAAATCTCACGAGGACTCCGCAAAACTACAGGAAGATCTAAACAAATCTTTTGGATGGTCTGAAAAATGGCAGCTGAAATTCAATGTGGACAAATGTATAGGAGTATAGGAGATGTAAACAGGGAAACCAGATTCCAGATGAACAACGATGTTATTGAGAAATCCGACTGCGAGAGAGATTTAGGAGTAATGATAAGTAGGAATCTTAAGCCAAGTGAACAATGTGTTTTTGCTCGAAACAAGGCTAATAAAATACTTGGGTTCATACAAAGGAGTGTTAGTTACAAGACTAGCGAGGTCATCTTAAAACTATATCTTGCTCTTGTGAGACCTCACTTGGATTACGCAGTTCAATTCTGGTCACCGTATTACAGAATGGATATAGAATCCTTGGAAAGAATTCAGAGGAGAATGACAACACTAATCCCGGACATTAGGAACCTTGAGTACAGAGACGGGTTAAAGCATCTTAAATTGCACTCCCTCGAGAGACGTAGAGCGCGGGGCGACATGATAGAGGTGTATAAATGGAAGTCAGGGCTAAACAAAGGGGACATTACAAAGGTACTCAAACTATCCAACCAGGAGCGAACTCGTAACAATGGTTTTAAATTAGACAAATTTAGATTTAGGCGCGAAATAGGTAAACATTGGTTTGGAAATACAGTAGTGGATGAGTGGAACAAGTTACCAAATATCATCATTAACTCGAATACGCTGGATAGCTTCAAACATCAGTTGGATGCTTATATGAGCAAAAGGGGTTGGGTGTAAATGGGACTGCCCAGTATGGGCCAATAGGCCCACTGCAGTTTCCTCCATTCTTATGTTCTTATGTTCTCCTGTCCTTTCTAAGGTGGTGAAATAACTCAGAGTTTTCTATGGCACAGATCTCAGGAACAATTTGCCACGCCTCGGTAATCGCCACAATACCTGCACCCACTGACTTCACTGTAACACTCACCTCCTCCTTGTTTCATAAAGATGTGACTTTGGGCAGCAATATGGGTGGTAGGCTGTACCATAGTCGCGGCACTTCACAGCGAGCACACTGTCTTTCAGGCAATGGCTTGATTTTCTTATGCTTCCTCGGCGTGTTGATAGGGATTCGTCTGGGAATGCGGCGACCCCGTCTGCAGCCGCGGTTGTGAAAGATTCTCAGCTCCTTTAGTAGAGTGATGGTGTGGGGAGGAGGATAGCCAGCACCAGACTTCAGCCGGAACAGGTCGGTACGACGATATCGTGGCACTGGAACACACATTCACAAGCCTAGCACTCACAGTCACTGACACCTTGAAAATACTCACTGTCTTCCCGTAAAAGTACTGCCTTAAGCTTAAGCTTCAGGTCGACGTGATGACCTTGGTCGCTGCGGAGCGCCAGGGGACACGTCCTCAGTGAGGTCACTAGCGCGTGTGTGTGTGTTTGTTTGTTTGTTTGTTTGTTTGTTTTATGTTCTTCACAGTGAGGACTTAGTTTATTGTAAAGCCCTCTGGTGGTTTGTTGTTCTCAGTAAAGTATAAATATTAATTATTTTACCAAGGTCTTATAATTATGACCGGGGAACGCTACCTCTGGGCCACCAGGACACCAAAAGCAGTCCTAGACTCCGTTATATTTCACACAAAGCCTGTTCAACGAGCTTATGGCGCCGGTCACAATTATAAGACCGTGGGTTCGAATCCTGGCGGGGTGAGGTGTTGATTATATGTAGAAGTCCGCGTGCTTTATTGAGCTAATGAAAAAAAACATTATATATATATATATATATATATATATATATATATATATATATATATATATATATATATATATATATATATAATCCTTTAAGTATTATACTGTAATGATATTCAATTGGTGTTGGTTACGGTAAGTTATATTTTCCCTTAAGTACTCGTAGTATACAAAAATACTTCCTAACGACTTCCACAACTACTATAAATCTTTTTAACTTTTTACCGGATGGCGGGAAATACTTTGTGTGTAGGCTAGGAAAGATTTCTCTCTTCAGAAAATGTATTCACGACGGAGCAAAAAAATTGGTTTGCTACTCTTGAGTTCAAGTAAAGATATACTTTTTGTGTAAAATATTTTAAGAATTTTGAGATAACGTAAGTTAGGGTTGAGTGAGGGACGTGTAGGCGGGAGCGTTGTCCTGCTGGCCGGATTTTCTCCTGTTTTGTTAACTCCTTTTACAGCGTTCGTGGATTTGTTCTACGTTTGTTGTTGATCCTGAAATTTTTCGTTATTTAGTGCGTGCGCGCGTGTGTGTGTGTGTGTATACGTTTAATATATATATATATATATATATATATATATATATATATATATATATATATATATATATATATATATATATATATATATATATATATAAATAAATCACTGTAGGTGCATATGATCTGAAGCTATATACTGATAATACAAGGAAAGAAAACACAGGATTCCCAAAGCGCTTTCGTGTAATTCACATCTTCAGGGTGGACAGACTGTCCTCACCCCTGGCCTCTTCTTCTATATATATATATATATATATATATATATATATATATATATATATATATATATATATATATATATATATATATATATATATATATATATATATATATATATATATATATATATATATATATGCACTTATACCAAGTACGGTGGCTGGTACATTTTGTGAGATATGGCAACTCTGTTATTCTTGTCTAGCATCTTTAGTCTGGCAACTATTGCAAGGTTCCGTAGAACCACTGCAGGAGTTGTAATGCATGTATACAAACAGAGTTGCCACATCTCACAAAATGTACCAGCCACTGTACCAGGTACAAATGCAAGCCACTGTACCTCTGTATCAGTTTCTTTTAAACTTGTTTGACTATTTCTCTTCCTCCATTATCTATCTGTGTACCCATTCATTAACCAGTCTCTCCGTTCACTGATCTCTCACCATCACTTCACTGTACACGGTTCACACCACCAACACCCCCCCCACCCTCCGACACCCACTACCCCGCACCTACCCAACCCCCACCCCGCACCACCCATCCACCAGACCCATCACCACCTCCTCCTCCTCCTGTATGACCCTGTCTGCTGTATCGTAACATGGTCGACACTGCTGTAACCGATAAACATTATATGAAAGCTGACACAACAATATTACTGTATCGAGGAGTAAAGGAGAGACAGTCAGGCAGGTTGAGAAATACACAAACACACACAGAGAGAGAGAGAGAGAGAGAGAGAGAGAGAGAGAGAGAGAGAGAGAGAGAGAGAATTATCTTTTATCAGTGGTATAAGGCAATGGAAATTACTGAATATTTAGGAAACTTTCTGTGATCTATATAAGAAGTCCTTCGACATCTTAGTATAACCAAAACTTGACCACATAACTTAAGAAAGCTGACTTGACTAAGTTAGATTATTCTGAAATCAAATCAAATTTCCGTAGTGTCGTAATACATAAGGAACCATATTGTTGTGTGTACCAGGTGTTGTGAGTACCAGGTGTTTTGAGTACAGGTGTTTTGGAAGTACCAGGTGTTGTAGAGTACCAGGTGTTGTAGTGCCAAGGTGTTGTAGTACCAGGTGTTTGTTTTTGAGTACCAGGTGTTTTGTTTTGGTACCAGGTGTTATGAGTACCAGGTGTTGTAGTACCAGGTGTTGTAAAGAGTACCAGGTCTTTGCTGAGTACCAGGTGTTGTGAGTACCAGGTGTTTTGGGTACCAGAGTGTTTTTGGGTACCAGGTGTTGTGAGTACCAGGTATTTGCTTGAGTAATAGGTGTTTGAGTACCAGGTGTTTTTGAGTACCAGGTGTTTTAGTACAAGTGTTTTTGAGTACCAGGTGTTGTGAGTACCAGGTGTTGTGAGTACCAGGTGTTTTGAGTAATAGGTGTTGTGAGTAATAGGTGTTGTGAGTACCAGGTGTTGTGTGAATCAGGTGTTGAGTATCAGGTGATGTGAGTACCAGGTGTTGTGAGTACCAGGTGTTGTATGACTCAAGTGTTGAGTATCAGGTAATGTGAGTGCCAGGTGTTGAGTACCAGGTGTTGAGTACCAGGTGTTGTGAGTACCAGGCTAGGTTAGATCTGGTCAGGTTAGGCTAGGTCAGGTCAGGTCAGGTCAGGTCAGGTTATGTCAGGATAGGTCAGGTTAGGTTACGTTCGGTTATAGAAGATTAGGTTGAGGTCAGGCTAGACTAGACTGCGTTAGGTCATGTCAGATTCGATCAGAAGTCAAACATTTGATGTCTACCTGACGAAGACCTGAACCAACCAGGCGACTAATATAATACCTGTCCTGCCTCACTAATTATAATATTACTGAATCACCATCATTATATACCATTAATCACACTTCTTACAACTACTACTAATAGTTATAATTTAAGTAATACACACACACACACACACACACACATGGTCCTGCTGGGATGTCAATACAGAGTTTTATCGATATAATATTCATGATAATGGGTAAAAAATTGTCATTTGATGAAACTATTAATCTAATTCCAACCATCACATTGTGACAGCCCTTCATTTGCATACTTCTAAATGATGGATGAAATATAATGAAATGCTGTGTGACATTGTTTGTATATTAGTGGTGCTCTCTCTCTCTCTCTCTCTCTCTCTCTCTCTCTCTCTCTCTCTCTCTCTCTCTCTCTCTCTCTCTCTCTCTCTCTCTCTCTCTCTCTCTCTCTCTCTCTCTCTCTCTCTCTCTCTTTGAACCTCGCCTTCTCTTCTCTAATTCTCATACACCCCCCACTCTTCAAGTCCTTCCCCCCTCTTCCTCCTACCCCCTCCTCCAATCTTCCTATCCCTTTCCTCCCTCTTCCGCAACCCTCTCTCCCCTACCCCAACTCTACATCCCCTTCCATCCCTTCCCCCGTCCCCCCCAGCCCCCCCCCCAGCTCCCCCAACTTCCAACCACAATACGAGGGTAAAACATAAACACAGATCGGCTCATCTGATTCAGCTTACAGTAACACCCCTTATCTTCCCATCCACCTTCCCTCACCTCTCACCCCTACCCCTACCTCCCTGACCCCTAACCCCACCTCTCCCCAGGCTCTAATCCTCCCATTATACGCGCTCAAAATTATGATAGCAATTATACTAATATTAAAAGCTGGTACGTGTCCGACAAACAATATATAAATTATCAGAATTAGACACTGCATTCGGTAATTATCACATTTGCATAAATTTTGCTCCGATTATAAACGAGACATAAGGTGGCTCATTATATTGTGTGGTTGATATGCTTAGAAAATATGTGAAATGAATGTAATGTAATTAATATATGGATATGTGAACTAGTTACGTATTTAGTGTTTTCTTGGTGTGGGGTATATATATATGTGTGTGTGTGGCTTGTTATTCTCTTGTACTCTTTATATGGCGTATGTGTCCTTGTGTCTTGTGTTATGTTATGGGGCGTGATAATACAACTACTGTTTATTACTATTGGTACTACAATAACTAAATTTCTAAAAACATGGCCTCCAGCCTCCCCCAATAGCCACACCTTCGCCACCATTTAATTACCTTAATATTAAATATTTAATATTAAGGTACTACAATAACTACTACTACACAACAACTACTACTACTACTTTTTTTTTTTTTTTTTTTTTTTTTTTTTAAGCAGCTGGCCTCAAGCCTCCCCCAATAACCACACCTTCGCCACCATTTAATTACCTTAATATTAAATATCCTAATACATAAGTAGCTATCCTATCTGTGTTAAATTAGTTGAGCCGCAGATCTATGCGGCATTCAGTGACTGTAGCCTCATAGTCAATATCTGCGGCAGTTGTCGGAGTTGGGGCAGAAGCTCTCGTTCCCCTGAGGCAGAGCAAAGCCGACCGAAGGAGAGAGAAAGACAGTCGACATCTCATCCAGGCTGTAACATAACTACAGGCTGCTGCTTCATTCGGAGATCGCTCCGCAGGTCTGGCGTAAACATCTTGCACTTGGGCCCATCCACAGGGTTGTGAACACTAGAAGGGAGTGAAGCTGCTGTGATCAACAATGAATTCTCTACTACTACTACTACTACTACTACTACTACTACTACTACTACTACTACTACTACTACTACTACTACTACTACTACTACTACTACTACTACTACTTTTTTTTTTTTTTTTTTTTTTTTTAACGTGGCCTCCAGCCTCCCCCAATAGCCACACCTTCGCCACCATTTATTTACCTTAATATTAACTATCCTAATACATAAGCAACTATCCTATCTGTGTTAAATTAGTTGAGCCGCAGATCGATGCGGCATTCGGTGACTGTAGCCTCATAGTCGATATCTGCAGCAGTTGACGGAGTAGGGGCAGAAGCTCTCGTTCCCCTGAGGCCGAGCAAAGCCGACCGAAGGAGAGAGAAGGACAGTCGACATCTCATCCAGGCTGTGACATAACTTCTGGGCTGCTGCTTCTGTTCGGAGATCAGCTCCGCGAGTCTGGCGTAGAAACATCTTGCGCTTGGGCCCATCCCACCAGAGGTTGTGAACACTAGCGGAGTGAAGCTGCCTTGATCGACATTTTGAATTCTCTCCCCATATGCCCTTCTCTTGTCGTTCTCGTTCCTCCTATGTGCAGCATCGAGAGCTAGGTTACGGTGACAAACGGCCATGGGATCAAAAATCCTGATGTCGAAGAAGGCTCGCTGTCCCCGCGTCCAGAATCCTCGAGCACTGACGTCCACACGGGCTCCGTTAGATGTGTTTGAAGTCCTGTGTTGGAGGATCTCGCCATCCAGTGGAAGGAGGGTCGGTTCTACCATGACGTCCCGGCAGGTTTCCTTCAACATATTTGCTGTGAGATCCCTTACCTCGTCATGCCTCATGCATATGAAGCCCCCCCTTCTTGCAAACCATGGCGTGATCGCCATCATAGGAATAGCCACACACGCATTGGGAGGGCAAACCATCTACTGGCCAACCGTACCTTAGAGCAATGGCATCTGTAAATTCTTGTTTGTTTAGGCTGAAACCATTTGCCCTTATCGGTAACGTAGTTAACCAGTTCGAGGCGCCCACCTCCTGCGCTATAGCTACTTTTTTTGTCAAATTTTCTGGAACCTGCAGCAATAGTTGGTGCAACATGTCATTTTGGCAGTGCTGCCGATCTGTTGTAATGGATCTACGGATCTTATTAACTTCGCTGGTGTCCACTTCCCCTGTTGCATTCTGGGCTATTATGTGGTCAGTGAGGGCTGCCGTGAGCTTAAGTGAATTTTGATGTTCAGAGTCAGCAATCTCCTCTGGATTAGTTAGTCCCATCCCTCCCAGTCTTGGTGGAAGTGCAAGAAGTGTTCTTTCTACTGGGGTTAAGTCGTGGTGTTTCACTAGTTTGGGAATGAACTTGACACTGATTGCTTCTTCAAAAGGGTGGAGGAGGGGTCGGATCTCAGGGATGGTACGCATCAGGTAGTTCCAACGATGCTTGACTCTCCTTGTGTGGTACTGCAAAAATGAAACATAGATTTCCTTCCTTTGCTGTTTCTTCTGATGATGGTCTTGGGGGTCGTAGTGCCAATTACTGCGCCTAGATGTCTTTGGCGTCCTTAGTTATTACAATCACTTTCGCCGAAAACCTCCACAGCCCGATCCGCCAGCCAGTCTGGCTTCCGATGAGGAAGGATTTGCTGGCGTTTTGGGTACCCTGTTGTGGACCTTGCGATGTTACCAGGTCCCCACCACTTTTGATGTCCTCCACTTTTCTCCTGCTCCTGTGAGGTCATCAGCATATGCCACTGTTTGACCCCAGTTGTTTCATACTTTTATTTCTTGTTGGAGCATGATGGGCCTATTGCATACATTGCTGCCGTGCAACAGGGTCTCCCTGTGTTGTTCCCTCAGTCGACTGGGGATGGCCTCACCTCGTAGAGTCTCATACATTTACATTTACTACGTAGAGGTCTGAAGGATTCTATGCGAATTTTCAACATACATCCCTTAAGCTACAGACACTTGATCTTGATGTTGTGCAGTGCCGCCTTGCGGTTAAGAGAGTATGTTGAATGCGTTCAAGCATCCACCAGGAGCAACCTCCCACAATCACGCTACGCAAATATCAATCTCCTTAGCGTGAATGGCAGCCTCCCCACCAGCCTGGTGGCCAGCACACACTTGTGGGTTCCCTGCTGCTGCCTGACGTCATCCTTTACCACCTCCATTATACACTACTACTACTACTACTACTACTGTACACATCTTTACTACCACTACGTGACTACTACTATTACTACTATACACTACAGTCGCACACATCTTCACTACATCCAAGACTAATACTACTACTTTTTACACACATCTTAACTACTATCCTAGAGACTACTACTACTGCCTACTAATACTCTACTACTGCCACACACATCTTCACTACAACCACGAGACTAATACTACTACCACACACATCTTAACTACTATCCACGAGACTACTACTACTGCCACTTCTACTACTTCTGTACTACCACACATCTTCACTACTACCACGAGACTACTACTACTACTACAACTACTACCCACGCACATATTCACTACTATCACGTGCTACTACTACTACTGTGCACACACACACACACACACACACCGCACACACACACACACACACACACACATACCTCTTACTATAAATATTCAAGTGTTAATCTCGTTAAACTAGACCTAACAGTATAGTTTACGAGAAGCATAAAAAACATTATGAAGTTCCCCGCAAGACAGAGCGCGGAGCAATTCACCTTCGCTCCCGTGGTGCCTCAGCAGTGTTGTGGAGTACTACGGGTTACAGCGAACAAAGGACCCTTTTGGTTTCCTTAAGGACTTAATAGGTTGTGGCCCATGTGTCCGTAAAATTGGTGCTAGAACTAGAGGACCTCCCCGATAACACCTTTAGGTTATATATTGATCCTGTTTGCCTCAAACCGCAGGCTTCCCCGTTTTGCGATATAGACACCTATCCCTGTCACCTTGACGCGGAATCACAGCACGTTCAACCACTCTCCAACGAGAGCCTTGTCAGTTCCTGGTGGACTCCGGGGTGGGCATGAGGTGGACCAACAACCACGAGTCTGCCCTCCAGCGTCAGGTCAACCAGTCGACAGTGTCGGTGGCGACGACAGCGTGTATGAATCTGGTCCTAAAGTACCAGAAGATGCGGGTTGGTTGCACTAATAATGTTGAGATATAGTTCAACCACGACATCAAAATAACCTGCAAGAGCGCATTAGTGCTCCTTCAACGTGTAAGAATTTTGAAAACAAGATCGGCAGTTCCTCCTCAAAAGACTCACTTCATCCAGAGATGGCAGCAGAATCTAGACTGTACATCAGGAATAATAAGCCAGGATACTGGAAGAACCAAATTTATTCCTGCGTCACAGTATCTCTATGCCAACATATTTTACCCCGTCCTGCGAGGGTCGAATGAAAATAAAGATAGAGTCAGAGTGAGCCCACCGAGCTTGTATCGCCACCCACGTCGCTAAAATCTTGAATCGTGGGGCGTATTGAACCTTTAACAACGTCGAGATCACATGAAAGGGTCAGCAGCTATGTGAGGCTGAGAACATAAAGGTGAAGTGAGCACCTTTGACTTTATAATGGGTCATGAATTCCTCGAACTACCGCTGTGCTCTCGACTATGAGAAAAAAAGATCTCTATTTGCAAACATCTGACGAAAGAATCGCTCACACTTACGGACGATGAAACTGTGAGACCGTTGAGTCGTATTTAGTATGCCCTGGTGTGTCCTCAAGGCCTCAGTGTGTCCTCAAGGCCAGTAGTGTTGTGTCTTCAATAATCATTAATTTGAAGCTTACACATGGAATATTCTTGTTCTGCAATGTTTTGCTTATGTGTTAGCATGTAAGTTATGTAGAAATAAATATAAGTCTATTTTCTGGGTAACAAAAACACATTAATCACGCCACTATTTTATAACCTTAAAATTAACTATCCTAATACTATTTTTTAAAACTGTGGCCTCAGCCTCCCCAATAGCCACACCTTCGCCACCATTTATTTACCTTAATGTTAAATATCTAATAATACATAAGAAGCTATCTGTCTGTGTTAAATTAGTTGAGCACGCAGATCTGTCATCATTCAGTGACTGTAGCCTCACCAAGTCATATCTGCAACTGATTGTTGGGTAAGGGCAGAAGCTCTCGTTCCCCCTGAGGCAGAAACCACAAGCCGGCGAAAAGGAGAAAGACGGCTACTACACATCTTCACTACTACTACTACTACTACTACTACTACTTTTTTTTTTTTTTTTTTTTTCGTGGCCTCAGCCTCCCCAATAGCCACACCTTCGCCACCATTTATTTACCTTAATATTAAATATCCTAATACATAAGCAACTATCCTATCTGTGTTAATTAGTTGAGCCGCAGATCGATCCGGCATTCGGTGACTTGTAGCCTCATAGTCGATATCTGCAGCAGTTGACGGGTAGGGCAGAAGCTCTCGTTCCTGGGGCAGAGCAAAGCCGACCGAAGAAGAAGGACAGTCGACATCTCATCCGAGGCTGTGACATAACTTCTGGGCTGCTGCTTCTGTTCGGAGATCAGCTCCCGCAGTCTGGCGTAGAAACATCTTGGCGCTTGGGCCCATCCCACCAGAGGTTGTGAACACTAGCGGAGTGAAGCTGCCTTGATCGACATTTTGAATTCTCTCCCATATGCCCTTCTCTTGTCGTTCTCGTTCCTCTATGTGCAGCATCGAGAGCTAGGTTACGGTGACAAACGGCCATGGGATCAAAAATCCTGATGTCGAAGAAGGCTCGCTGTCCCGGGTCCGAATCCTCGAGCACTGACGTCCACACGGGCTTCGTTAGATGTGTTTGAAGTCCTGTGTTGGAGGATCTCGCCATCCAGTGGAAGAGGGTCGGTTCTACCGACGTCCCGGCAGGTTTCCTTCAACATATTTGCTGTGAGATCCCTTACCTCGTCATGCTCATGCATATGAAGCCCCCTTCTTGCAAACCATGGCGTGATCGCCATCATAGAATAGCCACACACGCATTGGGAGAAACCATCTACTGGCCAACCGTACCTTAGAGCAATGGCATCTGTAAATTCTTGTTTGTTAAGGCTGAAACCATTTGCCCTTATCGGTAACGTAGTTAACCAGTTCGGAGGCGCCCACCTCCTGCGCTATAGCTACTTTTTTGTCAGATTTTCTGGAACCAGCGTAGTTGCTGCAACATGTCATTTGGCAGTGCTGCCGATCTGTTGTAATGGATCTACGGATCTTATTAACTTCGCTGGTGTCCACTTCCCTGTTTTGCATTCTGGGGCTATTATGTGGTCAGTGAGGGCTGCCGTGAGCTTAAGTGAATTTTGATGTTCAGAGTCAGCAATCTCCTCTGGATTAGTTAGTCCCATCCCTCCCAGTCTTGGTGGAAGTAAAGTGTTCTTTCTACTGGGGTTAAGTCGTGGTGTTTCACTAGTTTGGGAATGAACTTGACACTGATTGCTTCTTCAAAGGGGTGGAGGAGGTCGGATAGGGATGGTACGCATCAGGTAGTTCAACGATGCTTGACTCCATGTGTGAATGCTGCAAAGGCCGCATGTGGCTCTGTGTTAGCAATCTCCGATAGAGCATGGATTCTAATAGTTCACCTTTCCCCTACGTACTGGGTCTTGGAAGTCCGTAGTGCCAATTACTGCGCCTAGATGTCTTTGGCCGTCCTTAGTTATTTTGACCTCACTGCCAAAACCTCCACAGCTACCTCCCTACTACTACTACTACTTTTCACTAGTTTGAGATGAACTTGACACTGATTGCTTCTTCAAAGGGTGGAGGAGGGTCGGATCTCTCGGGGATGGTACGCATCAGGTAGTTCCAACGATGCTTGACTCCATGTGTGAAGATGCTGCAAAGGCCGTAGCGAAAACCTGTGTTGGCAATCTCCGATAGAGCATAGTTTCGCTAACCCTCGTTCACCTTTACCTCGTACTGGGTCTTGAAGTCCGTGGTGCCAATTACCTAGCCTAGTGTCTTTGGCCAAGTCATATGATTCATTTGACCTCACTTGGCCTCCACAGCTACCTCCACTACTACTACTACTACTACTATTACACACATCTTTACTACCACTACGTGACTACTACTATTACTACTATACACGCACACACATCTTCACTACATCCACGAGACTAATACTACTACTACCACACACATCTTAACTACTATCACGAGACTACTACTACTGCCACTACTAATACTCCTACTACTACCACACACATCTTCACTACAACCACGAGACTAATACTACTACCACACACATCTTAACTACTATCACGAGACTACTACTACTGCCACTACTACTACTTCTATTACTACCACACACATCTTCACTACTACCACGAGACTACTACTACTACTACAACTACAACTACTACCACGCACATATTCACTACTATCACGATACTACTACTACTACTGTGCACACACACACACACACACACACACACACACACACACACACATACCTCTTACTATAAATATTCAAGTGTTAATCTCGTTAAACTAGACCTAACAGTATAGTTTACGAGAAGCATAAAAAACATTATGAAGTTCCCCCGCAAGACAGAGCGCGGAGCAATTCACCTTCGCTCCCGTGTGGTGCCTCCAGCTGGTGTTCGTAGGAGTGCAAGGTTGGCGAACAAAGGACCCTTTTGGTTCCTTAAGGACTTAATGAGTTGTGGCCCATGTGTCCGTAGGTGGTGCTGGGAACTAGAGGACCTCCCCGATAACACCTTTAGGTTATATATTGATCCTGCGCCTCAAACCTGTGACTTCCCCGTTTGCGATATAGACACTATCCCTGTCTGCTTGACGGAATCACAGCACGTTTCAACCACTATCAACGAGGAGCCTTGTCAGTTCCTGGTGGACTCCGGGGTGGGCATGGTGGACCTTAACCACGAGTCTGCCCTCAGCGTCGGAGTCCTTGGTCGACAGTGTCGGTGGCGACGACAGCCCGTGTATGAATCTGGTCTAAAGTACCAGAAGATGCGGGTTGGTTGCACTAATAATGTTGAGATATAGTTCAACCACGACATCAAAATAACCTGCAGAGCGCGTGTGCTCCCTTCAACGTGTAAGAATTTTGAAAACAAGATCGGCAGTTCACTCCTGCAAAAGACTCGCACCATCCAGAGATGGCAGCCAGAATCTGAACTGTACATCAGGAATAATAAGCCAGGATACTGGAAGAGACAATTTATTCCTGCGTCACAGTATCTCTATGCCAACGCATATTTTACCCCGTCCTGCGAGGGTCCCCGAATGAAAATAAAGATAGAGTCAGGTGAGCCTGACTTTATTGTCGCCACCCACGTCGCTGAAGATCTTGAATCGTGGGGCGTGAACCCCAGCAACGTCGAGATCCACATGAAAGGGTCAACCTTCTTGAGGGCTGAGAACATAAAGGTGAGAGACATGAGCACCTTTGACTTTATAATAGGTTATGGTTTTCTCAGGAACTACCGCTGTGCTCTCGACTATGAGAAAAAAGATCTCTATTTGCAAACATCTGACAGAAAAGTCCGCTCACACTTACGGACGATGAAACTGTGAGAGCGTTGAGTCGCTGTTTGATCCAACTCTCTCTCTCATAAGAACATAAGAATGGAGGAAACTACAGCGGGCCTATTGGCTCATACTGGGCAGTCCCATTTACACCCAACCCCTATCGCTCATATTTCCATCCAACCTATGTTGGAAGCTATCCAGCGTGTTCGAGTTAATAATGATGTTTGGTAACTTGCTCCATTCATCCACTACTATATTTCCAAACCAATGTTTACCTATCTCGCGCCTAAATCTAAATTTGTCTAATTTAAAACCATTGTTACGAGTTCGCTCCTGTTTGGATTGTTTGAGTACCTTTGTTTAGCCCTGACTTCCATTTATACACCTCTATCATATCATCCTTCACTCTACATCTCTCGAGGGAGTGCAAATTAAGATGCTTTAACCAGTCTCTGTACTCAAAGCTCTTAATGCCCGGGATTAGTCTTGTTATTCTTCTCTGTATTCTTTCTAGGGATTCTATATCCATTTTGCAGTATGGTGACCAGAATTGAACTGCGTAATCCAAGTGAGGTCTCCCAAGCGCAAGATATAGTTTTAGGATGACCTCTCTAGTCTTGTAACTATCACTCCTATGTATGAACCCAAGTACTTTATTAGCCTTGTTTCGAGCAAATACACATTGTTTACTTGGCTTAAGATTCCCACTTATCTTTACTCCTAAATCTTTCTCACATTCGGATTTCTCAATAACATCGTTGTTCATCTGATATCTGGTTTCTCTGTTTACATCTCCTAGACTAAGTACTTTACATTTGTCCACAATGAATTTCATCTGCCATTTTTCAGTCCATTCGAAAAATTTGTTTAGATCTTCCTATAGTTTTGCGTAGTCCTCGTCAGATTTAATTATTTGCCCTATTTTAATGTCATCAGCAAATTTACTTACTGGATGTTGCTGTCTACGCCGATATCTATGTCGTTTATGTATATACTAACAGAAACGCCGCTCTCCGGGCGGCTCATTCGCTAGGCCACGGTAGGACGCCACCCTCCGGGAGGCTCCACATTGTCTCACTGTTCAGTCCCCAAAACTTCTTCTTCCATCAATGGTTCATTAACGGTGTATGTAAGTTCCTCTACAACAGTACAGCAAAATATATTTTTTAGCATTAAACTGTTATTATTTTATTGTTTAATCATCACTACATATAACATCATCCATCATCACTACATATAACACCAACTCTCTCTCTATGCCCCATAGTTATAATTTAAGACGCAGATCGTCTAGTGCTCCTATTACCTCAGTGTTTAAAAGCTTTAGGAAAGGGATTAAAAGAGCCAGTTTTAACATGTCTCGCCCTAACACCCACCGAGGTGGTAAACCACATCTATACTAATCTCGACCTCAAGTACCCATTCTTTTCAGGGGAATTAAGCGAGATTGAGGTTTGGTTTGCCAACAGTGTATAATTTGCTAGGTCTAAGTGTTCAGGTACGCACCCAACAGACCTTCAGATAATTAACTGTGCCCATAATGTGATAGATCACAGGGAGTCTAAGTCTGAGGCCAGATACATTGCAGAATGTGGAGATATGAGTAAGATCTCTACCTGGGCTGAATGTAAGAAAGCTTGGCGTTCCGCATGTTCAAATGAACGTCAGACTGATTTTTTCAACGTTGCATGATTATTTGACAATGAACGGAACTCTGGTGAAAAACCCTCACAGTTTTTAGTGCCCCGGGGTTGGTGACGATGATGATGATTCGTGGTGTAGAATGTTGAGACTGGCGTAACTCTCCGCCTGTTGGTCGCTCATGAGGGTAAAGTAAGTAAATGGACAGAGGAAAATTTTTTGAGAAAATGTAAGAGACAGAAAGAAAATTGTAGAGAGAGGAGATGGTGAAAAAGATCCTGGTGGTGATATGATGATGATTATGTACTGGTGATGATAATGCTCTGGTGATAGTGAGGTGTGTGATAATGATGTGTTGATATGGTATGATGATGATGATGATGATGATGTTGATGATGATGATGATGATGATGACGATGATGATGATGATGATGATGATGATGATGATGATGATGATGATGGTGGTTATAATAATTGAATGAACTAAGAAACAATGTAATCAGAAGGAAATAATGACATATAAAAAGTTAAGAAACAGAAGGGTAGGCCTCTACTTGGTGACAACGCACAGTGAATGAAGAAAAAAATGAAACTTGCTGAAGAACATGAAATGAATTAAACAAAAAAACGAAACTTTAATTGGGAAAAACTTTAAACTTAAAACCGACACAACAAGAAATGGTAAATTTCCCCCAAAGCTGACAGACACACACATGACAGCTGGTGTTTACATGCGTCAGGGAGTACCTAAGGGGGAGGTCTTTGTTGCGCTTTAGTTTGGGTCTTTAACAGGAGATGCAAAGACCCGTAATTGATAGACCATTTACTACATAAAGACATCAAAAGTTATGTAATTCATATGCGTAGGTGATAGTCAGGTATGTATACAGGTGATAGTCAGGTATGTATACAGGTGATAGTCAGGTATGTATACATTTCATTTGGATGAATACCTTGAATATGTATTTTCTCTTATTATACACAAATTGTTATTCACAAATATTTACACAATTAAGTTCATTAAACATAAAGTAAATATATTTATTTCATAGCAAATTATTTAATATACACAAACTATATATACTTTGAGTTTCTTGCATCAGCCTCCCGAGCAATAAACCAGCGGGTATTTAGAAAGAGTTGGTGTTCCCTGACAAGCCAATTCATCTGTTTGTTATTGTCGGGAGAGTCTCGTTCAGCTGCCAGTTGTGTGCCCATTACTTACCTTGATTGACTTAATAGAAACCACCGTAATGAGGTCCTGTGTGTCTAGTGTGTCCAGTGTGACGGTCTGGTACTGTGTCCAGTGTGACGGTCTGGTGGTGGTGTTGTGTCCAGTGTGACGGTCTGGTGCTGTGGTTGTGTCCAGTGTGACGGTCTGGTGGTGTGTCCAGTGTGACGGTCTGGTGGTTGTGTTGTGTCCAGTGTGATGGGGGGTGGGAGGGTAATAAAGGTCAATCTCCCGGGCCTATAATACCACACACACACACACACACACACACACACACACACACACACACACACACACACACACTATCCGGGGCTGAAGTGATGGAGATGTATCGGATATCAGTTAACCTCAACCTTCGGGGAGGCATAAAAGCAGCCAATAGAAGGAATTAGTAACACAATATGATATACATTTCCCGGGTAGGTTGGCAACACTGGCTGGTCTTACGCCACTTCCGCCAGCTGATTATGTAAACAAAGAGCACGTGTTAGCGCGACTAGATATAAACACTGGAAGTATGAGGCGAGTCACTGATGTATTGTATGGTTAAAAAAATTAGTGGATAAGTAGGAGGATGATCACCCAAGACTCGAGAATAGGTACTAGGTCGACACTAACCCAGAAGAAGTGGATAGAAATGGATAGAGAATAGAAAATTAAATTACTTATCTACATGACACCAGCGACGATTAAGGTGACAAAGAAAATATACACAACAACATTTGACTAACTGCTCAACAGAGAAGTGACCCGGAAGTGTGATATAGTCAGGTGTTCCTCCCTGTTGGCGGCAATAAATAGAGGGGGTAGAGGTAAACAAGGTGTGTGTGTGTGTGTGTAGTGCAGTAGGAGAACACAGCTGGGGGTTGGGCTGCAAATGGGAACAATATACGATAGTGTGGGTAAGGGGGGGGGGGTTGTGGAGGAGCCTCGATCTGTCCCCCACCACCACCACCACAGGATTTATTGTGGGTATTGTTTACAAGTGTGGGATATATTAGCGTGGAGGAGGGAAGGGTGATGTGTTGTGGTGGTGAGGGTGGTGATGAGGTGCCGGTGTTGTGTCAGTTCATGGTGGTGATGAGGGAGGGTGTTGTGTAGGTGTGGTAGTGAGGGAGGTAGTGGTGAGGGAGGTTTGGTGAAGAATAATCGTGGGATGGTGACAGTGAGGAAGAGAGATCTAGTAGGGGAAGACTAGTAGAGAGGAACACACACACACACTATAAAAAAATATATATAAACAGTATATATCAACAACTGTGTCAAGCTCTCTCTCTCTCTCTCTCTCTTGCAGCCAGATCTTTCTACCCAATGTCTACCCTCACTTGCCCTCACTCCTCTCCCCTCTCTAAAGCCCCATGCTAGTTTGCCATCATCCCTTTCCCTCAAGGCCTCCCTCTCACCCCACTTATCAGCAAAGCCCACTCACTCTCCCATTCCATTCTAGCTGTAAAATTTGGGAGACATAAAAGGATTGTATTTATTTTTTAATGGAGAACAGAGGATGACGAGGGCAAGGGCTAGGATGACGAGGGCAAGGGCTAGGGTGATGAGGACAAGGGCTAGGGTGATGAGGACAAGGGCTAGGGTGATGAGGACAAGGGCTAGGGTGATGAGGACAAGAGACTGGGAGTGACGAGGACAAGGGTGACGAGGACAAGGGCCTGGGGTGATGAGGACAAGAGACTAGGATGACGAGGACAGGAACTGGGGTGATGAGGACAAGGGCTGGGGTGAGCAGGACCAAGGCTGGGTGACAGGGGACCAAAGGGCTGGGAGATGACGAGGACAAGAGACTGGGGATGACGAGGACAAGGGCTGGGAGTGATGAGGACAAGGGCTGAGGGTAGTGAGGACAAAGGGCTAGGATGACAGAGACAACACCATAGTATAGGGACTAAGCTTATAGATTGATTTTTTCTCCACGTATTAAATATTCATGAAAATCTGATGACAATGTTTGGTAGGAGAGGCTGAGTATTGCCCTCTGAAATATATAAAGACAATTATTCCCTAGAGAAATACTCCATCCTCCCCTGGGTTTAATATCTGAGTATTTTAACCTGAAGTATACTATGATGATAAAATATTGGTTGTATGTATATAAAGGGGAGTGAATATATATATTTGGGACGATTTGCTTCTTAGTTTTGTCTCTTAATACCTTGATAATACGTGTTGGGCCTGTTGTCATGAAGTGTATATCATTCGTGGTGGCATTTATTTTTGGACAGAGACTCATTACGCTCATAACTTAAGACCCACAGAAACCAAGACTCACGACAAGACTCCTTAACTCAAGACCCACAGAAACCAAGACTCTCACGACCAAGAAGAGGAGGAACGTAACATAACTGTCACATTAGTCTCCAGAGAGCTGTATCAGGTGGGGAGTGTGCTCTTGGTCTACCTTAGCTGTCTGTGTGGAGTTTGAAGGAGTGAAAGAACAAGAAGAGAATGGTTAATGTTGATGCTCGTTCTCGTTTTTTAAGTCTCTCTCTCTCTCTCTCTCTCTCTCTCTCTCTCTCTCTCCTCTCTCTCTCTCTCTCTCTCTCTCTCTCTCTCTCTCTCTCCTCTCTCTCTCTCCTCTCTCTCCTGGAGCAAGAAAAAAAAAAGGCCTTTCCTTCAGAACAACAAGAAAGAACCCTTTAAGAGTTTAAAATTCCCCCCAATTGAAACTCACAGCAACTCAGGGTCACTCAGCAACAAGATCCACTCCACAGCCACTCAGGGTCATCCTGCACTTATACTCAGACCCTCCTGCTCCTCACGGTCCTCAGTCACTTAAAGGTCCTAGCTCCTAGCCACTCAGGGTTACCCACAGCCACTCAGCCACGATATAAAAAAGAATTATCCGCTAATATCAAGAAGATATCAATCACACACTACCTATTCGTGTGTCTTCCCAGTGGCCTTCGTTCAGTTTCCCTAAATTTTGTGTTCAGCTTCAAGGGTGATGTTTGCTATACGTTACTGTGATGGATGCTTGTATAATAAATATCTGAAATTTGGGGGATATTAACAAGTGGAAATATCTCCTATAATAAGTAATATTAGGTAAATATAAGATTA